>NW_015150988.1:533040-534721 GCF_000732505.1 Cyprinodon variegatus | reverse complement strand
TTCTGCTTTCGCTGCTTTTTCTCATAGTAGCTTCATCTGGTCTGTTCCTGTTTGGCTGTGACTCCATCCTGGAGAGAAACATCAGCTGTGCTGCTGCCAGCAATGCATTTCTATGTGGATATTCTGCCTGGCTGTGTGTTTGCTGGACGGGGCCGCCGGTGGAGCTGGTTGACTGTTGTCTTTTGTATTTTCTTCTTTTTCTATGTCTGCTTCTGTCTGATTGAACCCCAGTCGGCCTCAGCAGATGGCCGCTCACTGTCGCTACAAGTATGCTTGGTGTGAGGGATTTCTGGAGAGTCAATGAGTCGATGCAATCAGCTGGTTTTCCTTAGATAGAACATTTTTAACCAATTTGATCTGGTTGAATTCTCTCTGTAAAGTGCCTTGAGATGACACGTGTTGAGAATTGGCACTATATAAAACTGAATTGAATTGCGTCAATACTTTTTTTACATTCAGAACTAACTGCATTTACAGCTATGCTTCTGCCAGCTCTGCACATCTAGAGTCTCACATTTATCCCCAAATTCTCTTACATTGGGTGGAGAGTGAGTGAGTTTTTCCTTCCAAAATAAAGGAACTTTAAATAGGCTGTTATAATACACTCATCTACTTTGACCTAAATGCTCATATCTTTGCTAAGAGGAAAAACCTCCATATCAGTCTTAAAACTCCTACTGCATTGGTTTTTCCCCAGTGTATTTAGCTCCAGCTCTGACAAAGCTACTTTATTCCAGCTGAAGCAAAAACATCCCCTCAGCACAAAGCTATCATCACTATTTCATAGTCTTCATGTTTAGCATTTCGTAGGCCACAAAAAAAAAATCTTTCCTCGCTTAAATTTAGCATGTTTGTTGTGTTCCCTTCATGGTGTGGGCTAAACTGGAAGCATTTTACAAATGCTGGTCCTACAAACTGTGTTATTTACCTGTCAGCTCCTTCAGTCCTCTTGATTTCCAAAGCTGGGGTCATGACCCCACTTTGTGTCTTGAGATTCAATTCAATCAACTAATGATAAAATTACATTTAAGTGATCCAAAATATAAAAGCATCTCTTAAAAATGGAAGACCAACTGCTTTGGTTGTGAATGTTCTTTGTAATGTTATTCCAGCCTTTTCGAATTGATATTGCAGAAATGTCTGTAAACTCGACCAACAATTTGGGTCAAAGGTCAACTCTGGACACCTCAGCTGTAGGATGTTCTTCCTATGAGGTCTACATGTTTATGTGGAAGAACACGCCTTGGCTGGCTTCCAGTGGTGCCATACTCTTTCCTTTGAGATGTTCGAAGTTACCAATATCTATAATGGGATTAGAAGGAAGTTTACACATAAGAAGGAAGTTTGTTGCTGGGATTTTTTTTTAGGAGAATCTCGTAAAGGTTTTTATTCGAAACATTAATGTAAACCTTTCTCTTCAAACTTTACATTTATACTTTAATTGGTGTCGGTCTGTTACATGAAAACCTGATAAAAACAATTGGGGGGAATATTTGAGCCTGGTTCTGCTGGAGGTTTCTTCCTGTTAAAAGGGAGATTTTCCTCTCCACTGTCGCTACAAGCATGCTTAGTGTGAGGGATTGCTGAAGAGTCAATGAGTCGATGCAATCAGCTGGTTTTTTGGAGCCCTACTATGCAGACTGTAAGGAGCAGCAATTTGGACATTTCAAGGAAAGGTCTG
>NW_015150988.1:523731-532050 GCF_000732505.1 Cyprinodon variegatus | reverse complement strand
ATTATACTGAGCAAGTAAAAACTATTTCTGGGCAAATGAAATGTGAAAGTCACTTGCCCAAAGGGCAAGTGGTAAAAATTCTTAAGGTCAACCCCTGACATGTGTTGTTAATTGGCTCTATAGAAATAAACGGAATTAAAAACGGAATATTTTTGCACTGTATAGATAATTTGACAGCAGCCTCCATCAAACCCAACGTCAGACTTTTCAAAGGGACTCTTTTCTATGGGAAGATAAGGCCAATGCGTCGCACTCACACTTTGACCCGCCTCCAAGCAGCTGGTGTTTAAATGCAGGCTTCAGATTTCAGTCAGATCATGTTAGATCTCAGGTGTGGTGTCACAATGAGGTTAGATCAGTCTGATTCATTTCTGACTCACATGTAAGATCAGAGAACCTCTATTTAATTACCAAAGTTCACAGCGACAGGTTCAACCTTCTGTAAACCTCTGTGCCGCAGTAAAACTACCACACTTACTTTTATTTCAACCTGTAATACCAGAATATTTTCATATTTTTCACCTCGTCATCATATTGAATAACTAAAATGAATGGGGCAGACGGAGGATCGGAGATGAAACCAAAGCCTTTATAAAGTGTCACATGTCTGCATCTCTTTACATCTTCATTCTGCCAGGTAACACAATCGCATCCTCCAACTGCTGAATACTTAATTATCTCTGAGCTGCAGTTGGGACTTATTAAGTGTTTAGGGTGTGCACTACTGATATATTAAAACCGTGTTTCCTGGAGAAAGAAAAATAATAGACACACAACTGGCCTCGGTTTTCCAGACAGCCGAGCTTTGTTACGTTAGCAGCCACACCTTTCCAATCGCCGCAGAGATAAAAGATACTGTTCATGTAAGAAAGGACTTCTGCGCAGCTTCTGTTACCATTGTTGTTATAAAGCTTTATTCTAACTAAAAAATCCTCCCTGACACTAAACCCTGGTCCGGATAGAGACACGTTTCCTGTGCCAGATTTCTGATAACTTGTGTCAGATTCTGATTGCTGTGATGGATTTCTTTACAGCGTTTTATTTAACTTCCTTTTTCTTCCCCAGAATTAATCAGGAAGGACCCACCCATGCTATTTAAACATTGGGAAAGCACAACATCTTTATCAGACTAACTTATAAAGCTCAATGACATACAGCAAAGTTCATTCCTAATAAAATATCGTTTTTAATGTTTAAACCCAGGAGCGTAGATTGGAACAGAGGACTTAACATCCTCCGTCATAAATGCTCGTTTGTTTAGTTGTGGAAAACATGGAAGTTATAAAAGGACATTTTCAGCCTTGAGGCAGAGATCAGTATTTCTGCAGCCAATATTTGCTGTATTTTAAAACAGGATTGCAGGATTTTCATGGCCCACAGCATCATAGATCCTCTACCAATCTTAGGGACTGGGTTAATTTAGCCAACTTCAGCACATTTACATAGTATGTTGATGATTGTCATGCACAGTCCTTTCCTCTGGCAAATAAATAAATGAAATTAAACCAATAGTGGACATTTTTTCACATATTCACACATAGTTCCTCCTCCCAGACCCGCCAGAAAAAAAAAACTCTGTTCAACTTAAGCTAAAGTATAAACTTAAAAAAATGTTTTATAGAAATGTATTTTTAAGCGATTCCTGAGGCACCGCTGCTGATTTTGTTCATTACTTAAACATAGGATCTTTTTTCCCCTCACAGAATAAAGGCATTTAGATTAAATTATGGATGTTTCTATTTTTTTTAGCTTTTAATTCTGACTAGGATAATACTGTCTCTTATATGTCATCTTTCTGTGTGCTCCTTTCTATGCACCTCTGGAAGGCTTTTAATGTCCTGCAGCGCTGCACCACTACAGCACTTTTAAGTGTATCTTGTATGTTTTATTGGTGTTATGTATTGTTTTTATGGCTTTTTTTGTAAAGCACTTTGGGTACCATTTGGCTATTGTAAAGGGCCATACAAATAAATTAGATTTGATTTCTTAGCGCCAGATGAAGATGCTTCAGTAAAAGGTTAGTTCATGTTTTTGCTTTCTTTTTTGGAAGATAATTTTTAGGCCTTTATTTTGAAGTAGGCAGACAGGAAACAGGAAACGGGATTAGAGAGAGAGGGAAGACATAAGGTCACCAGGCCTGGACTCGGACCTGTGACGGCCGCATGGAGGAGCGAGGCCTCATGCTTAACCCCTGCATCACCTGCAACTTTTTAAGCATCTTTGCCACGATTAAACCAATAACTATGGCAACAGCTGTGCTGTATGTTTGGTGAAAAAGGATGTTTTTGTTTCCCGTTTCTGTTTTAATTTTCTATTTCAGTTTGAATCATGTTTTGTTTTTCCTTTTGCACTTTAGAGCCCAAAACAACAATAATCCGGCTTAATGTTAGGTGTGCTCGTCCATGCGTCAGTGGAAATGTTATGGGAGGCCGGTGTGAAAACCGTTTGTGTTTATAGGATCAGTGCTGATTCCAGTACAGCCAGACAAACCTGCTGACAGGCCTGGAGAGAAATGTGCAGCAACCCTGACTTTACGCCACGATCCATCAGCCGTGTCAAAAACTGCTTGGGCTGTTTTCACTATGAGAATCTAAAAGTGTGGGCATGCAGCGCTCTCGTTCTTCTGAAACTGACATTTAGAGAAATATTTGCAGAAGGGGGAGAGTTTAGTTTTGAAGGAAGATGAACTTTCCAAAACCAGAAAAAGTAAGAGGCTGACTAAAAACCACTTCTTTACATCCTCATTCAGCTCAGCAGCAGAAGTGACAGCGTGCCACCCCAGCCCTGCGTCTGCTGCTGGCGTTTACTCATCAAGACATGAGCGACTGTGCTGCACATGAACTCAAAGCTGAGGAAGCCCTGCAGCCGTATCTATCCACACTCCAACCACTTCAAGCATGGGGATATTTATAGCCGGCCCAGGAGCCTCTGCATCATCTACAAAACTTTGACGTTAGTTCGCTGGTTCAACTAGAACGCCTTGCTAAACTATCCATACTTCTCCAGCTTTACTAGTTCTGCCATGACGCAAACATCAACTTTAAGGAATCTGATGCACACTTGAAAATGTACAAATAAATTATACATCAGTTTCATTTTCAACAATATCAGAAAAGGGTGACATCTTCTAAGTAAGGGGAAACAACTCATAGAGCGTTTTTCTATCCATCCTCTAAATATAGAAAGACCATACCTGCAAACCAAATTAAAAAAATGCTTTTTTTATGTATCTGGATGTTTTAAGCATCTCCAGCTACAGAGAAAATGTTTGTTTTGTGGTTGACAGCCTTTATTTTTTGCCATATGTGCAACTAGAACTGCAGCCCGCAGACCTTTGTCTGAGTTTACAAATGAGAGCCTGAACCTGAAAGCATCCAGGAGGACCATGGAGGCTCTGGAGGGGCTGCGGAGATCAACAGCTCAGGTAAGGGAATCAGTCAACAGCATATTATACAGGATTGGTAATAAAGAAGACTGAAGTACAAAGACACTATAAAAATAAATCCAATAAAACTTCAGATTGCACAAGCCTGGAGGAGAAGTCGCTCTACATCCAGAGCCGTCTGTTCAGCCCAGCACCTGGCTTTGAACCGTCCATGATGTGAAACATGATGGCGGCAACGTACAGGGGTGGGGAAGCTGATTGGACAGACCTAGATTCTGTTAAGGCAGGGCTGGAAGAAAACCTGTTGGAGTTCAACTGGTTCAACTGCCATCAGGAAAACAAACGTAAACATGTTAGTTCATACGTTAGAAAAGCAAAGTTCAACTACAATCTGGGACAAGGTTGTAAAAGGTCTGACTGAGCAATAACCAATTTGTACAGAAGAAAAGACCAAATTTACTGCAACGTAAAAACTTTTCTGATATCAATTTCCAAAGCTTTGGGGAAAAAAAGAAAACACCTGTTCTTGTTGTTCCAACTTGAAAATTTGCCCCGGTTTTTGTTGGTTTACTGCCTAAAATGACAATAATAAATAAAATTTTAAAAAAACAAGCCCCAAAGTTCAAAGGCTATGAATAGCCTTCCAATGCACCATATGTCCTGGGCGTAGTGGAAAATCTACAAAGCAGACGTGATGCGTGTGCTGACATGAAAGTTGTTTTTGTTCACCAGGTGAGTCACAACAGGTCTAAGGAAAAAAAAAAAGAAGAAAACAAAAAATAAAAAAACACTGTGCCAAGAGTCAAACAGCTGGAGTGAGTCACGCCAGCGTAAGCACAGGCTTTGGATTACGATATCTAATAAAGTATCAGTGCACCATGCTGTGTCACAGGGGCGAGGCTGCCAATGATTTACATGCAGCGCTGACTAACTGTTCCACAGGCTGGACGCCGGCCTTTTGTCTCTGTCCCTGCAAGCCTGATGCCCACTGATGCGCCAGCATGCTAGCCCACTGCTGTGCTGGCTCTTATCACACGGGCCAAAACAGGAAACCTGTGGTGGGAGGGGTTTTCACCTCTGACACTCTTGTCGCAGATGTTATGGTGAAGCGTTCGCTGGAAAAAAAACGAACCGAATAACCGGTAACATCACTGCAAGGCGAGCTCAGCTTTGCTAAAATATAATGAAAAGAACAACATCAGGTTGTCAGATCGGTGTTGGGAAACTGAAAACAAGCTGTGTGTACAACTCCTCCAGCCTGCTGTGACATGTATTATTAGCCCTAAGCTGGCAGATAACTATCACTCATTACTGCATTAAGACAACAAGGTCCCGTAAATTTACAAGCAGCTGAATAAGATCCTCCCCTCACCCTGACAAATCACTCATCATTGATCAGACAAGCCTGTCTAAGTGCAAACGTCCTTTGGAAAAAACACACACACACCCAGACAAGTCTGAGCAGGGCTGCAAAGCCACAAGAAAAAACTTGTGACAGATGAGATTTACCAGAAGACAAAAACCAATCAATCGTGGAAAAAACGTTTTTCATCAGAAGCAGGGATTCGTTTCCACATCCAGAACAGGAGCACAGATTAAAAATAATGTCTGTTTGATGATAACATTCAGCAGAAACTTTGCCCAAAATGTTCAACTTTATCTTTTTTTTATTTGAAGAAAAAGATATGAAAGTGATTCCTGCTGGAATAATATCTCGTATAGAAAAGTGGCTGAATCCACTGACAGCTGGGATAGGCTGACTTATTTTTACTTTTCTATTATAATATAGAACAAGAATGAGGTGAGAATTAGCATTATACCCTAAATTATTCATTTACATAACATGTTGTTAACCTATATCAAATGTTTATCACTTTCTTCAATTTAATAAAAAATGGCAGGAGCTCTTGGTTTGAATGCCTTTAATAAATGAATGATTAGATTGACCTGTTAATTATTTATTTATAGTAGATTTAATGAGCCACCATCCAACGTAATTATTCTTATCTAAACATTTTCAAATAACTTAATATATAGATCTAAGGAACAACATAAAATAAACAGAGTATATTCAATTCAATTCAATTCAGTTTATTTCTATAGCACTAAATCACAACAAAAGTCATCTCAAGGCACTTTACATTTCAACTAGATCAAAGTTTTCTATCTAAGGAAAACCAGTTGATTGCATCGACTCATTGACTCTTCAGCAATCCCTCACACCAAGCATGCTTGTAGTGACAGTGGAGAGGAAAAACTCCCTTTTAACAGGAAGAAACCTCCAGCTACTGAGGCCGACTGGGGTTCAAATTGACTTATTGCATAGAGGATTATCCCATTCTGCTGTTCAGTTCTGCAAACAGTGCCACATTAGCAGGTTATTCAGTCGAACTATCGGATGGTGTAGCTAGCCTGCAGTCTGTCTCTTAACAGACATGCATTCATTCAACGCCATTAAAAAGCTTCTCTTTTCCTTCCTTTATTCATTTTCACTCATCGGAGACTCGAAAAACAGTTTAACATTAGCAGGTTATTCAGTCGGACTATCGGATGGTGTAGCTAGCCTGCAGTCTGTCTCTTAACAGACATGCATTCATTCCCCTTTGCCGCCTCCTGAGTTCCCATTAGTTTTGCCACTTAGTCTTTTAGAAACCACCTGCATAGTAAAGTAGCCTTTGTTGAGCCAGCTGACTGGCAGTGTGCATCAACAGGTCAAAGAGGGGGACTACTTAATGCTCCATGCAGGTTTCTCTAGTCAGACTTCAAACTGCAGTGAGCAGTAGAGTAGTTTCCAACCTACTACTGTTTGAAACACCAACTGGCCTAGTTACCAGCAGAACAGAACAGTTTACTTTAGTTTATTCTGATCTTCGTACCATAGCGACAGTAATGACAACTTTGGAAAACAGACATTAGCACTATAATAATATATGATCAGTCACCAGAATGTATTTACCATTTAGATCTCAGTAATGGACTTAATGTAGAAACGCCATTAAAAAGCTTCTCTTTTCCTTCCTTTATTCATTTTCACTCATCGGAGACTCGAAAAACAGTTTAACAACATGAGGTTGATCAAGAAGACTTCTAAGAAGTCACTTATGATGTTGTGGTATCAGGCAGCGTGAAACCATATCGCACAATGAAGCACAGAGCAAGCATGCATCATCTCCAGCTCAGACCACAGGATACCAGTACATTATAGCAGGGGTTGTGTGCAGCTGAACCTCTACAATGATGAGAGCCCACTGAGCTGCAGGGCGACCGCTAAACTGGGCCAGTCTCCCCTGAGAGAAAGTGCATCAGCAATAGTTACTAACGTACCCTGTGCAGCTACATGCATCATCTGAACGCCTACGATGCCTCTGCTCCTATATCAGATTAAACATGCAGCCGTGCAAATATGTTTCAAACATATTAAAGTATTATATCATTACTATAAGATACTATCCAGTAGAGTTTGTTGCTCCAAGAACAAAATAGAAAGCAAAGTCTGCAGAGGGAGTGTGGATTTTGACTGAAGTGATGCAGCAGCTCTGCTGTGAAGAAATGCAATAATCAACAACATCCATAAACAATCACTGAAGCTATTTGCTGATTAAATCCAGCAATTCCAGTCTGTCCTGGTCTGCTTCTGCAACCAGACAGTGTGAAAGTAGGAATAGCTACTAAATGTTAACACTTAGCGGCTGCATCTTCAGAGATTAAACAGAAATGACACAATATATGCAAATTTAAATGAAGGAAAGGCAGTTACAAATTTTTAAAAGCTGAAAACAAAATTTTTACCTAAATTTAAAAAGAATTCAGAGTTATTGAATATGAAAATATATTGATACGGAACTATAACCCCCAAAAAGAAAATGTTAATTTGAATAATTTTTAAGGCCTTTTGTTTAGACAAAATGTTTTGTTATTGTATGTAATTTAGAGCTGAAACAATTAATCGGATTAATCAATTATTGGAACAATTGTCAACTAATTTAGAAATCGATTCATCGTTAACTGGATTATATAAACTCTAAAATGTGTCTTTAGCTGACAGAGTAAGAATTATACCAATATTGTAAAAAAAAAAAAAAAGGAAACATTTTTACATATTAAATGTCTATCAACACGCTCTATCCAGAACTCCTCAAGTGGAAAACTTTTTGATTCACCTGGTTGAATTTCGTTAAAAAAAAATCTCTTTTAGGAACCTTTTATCATCCAATTATTAATCGATTAATAAAAAATAAATAAAATCTACAGATGAATCAGTTTGCCAAGTAATCATTAGATGCAGCCCTGATCTATACAATAACAAACAATAAGTATATTGTATGGAACACCTTTCCCACTGCAGTAAACTCAATGTTTAGTATACTTGCTTTACAACTTAAAGTAACTGCCTCTTAATCTTCGGTCCAGTAAAATCAAAGCTGGTTTTGATAATCCAGATAATCCCAGCTATGTCAGCATAAAGGATGGAATAAAACCATAAGATATATGCTGTGCAGGTTGACCCTGATTTTGACAGCATGGCTGAGTTGCTTGAGCAAACAAAAATCAAAGGGTTGTTTTATTACCTCGATTAATGATTCACAACTAAATACTTAGAAACAAGGCTTAATATTTGACCATCTACACCTTTAAAGAGTTTCATTCATGACATAAAATTATATTCAGGTAATACTAGGCAGTTTCCTAGGGCCCCAAGTCCCTGGGGGCCTCATAAAACTCTGTTTACATGTATGGTTAATACAACTATTCCTTATTTGTGCACATTATGTTTTTGATGAAAATCCTTTCACTAAAATGCCATCGGAACGCTTATAATATTAAGTGTGTCTCATCCCCCCCTTCAGTGTCCACCATATTGGATCCGTCCATTTGCTGCACATGTTCAGAAAGGTCCAAACAGACAGCAGCAAACCATTTGAAAAGAAACGATG
>NW_015150988.1:510002-521589 GCF_000732505.1 Cyprinodon variegatus | reverse complement strand
AGGGGATGGGTTAAATGCAGAGAAGTAATTTCCCTCTGGGATTATTAGAGTATAGAAAATCAAATCAAAATCGAAACACACAGCCAGGCAGATGAGCTCTGAGCCAGCTCCCATGTCAGAGGATGAAAGAGAGCACATCCAGTTAGTCACCGTCAGAGAAACAGGACTTCACTGGAAAAGCCAATATATAATAGGCCTATATATAATAGGCCAATCTATTATATATTTATATTATTATATTATAGGTTTAAAGGAGAAATAGATATTCATGTTTTGTTAAAGTTATTATTATTATTGTTATTATTATTATCATTATTATTATTACCATTATCATTACTATTAGTGTTGGACTGATACCAGTATCAGGCGGGGCCCTGATTCAGCACTAAAATGGTGGTATCGGTATCAGTGAGTACCAACTAATAGGGTCTCGATACCAATCTGAGAGCCAAAAGTTTATTTAACTATTGTCACCCATTCCAGGTAGGCAATAAAAAGTTCTACTGGATTCACTTTGTATTAGTCTTGTTCCTGCTTCACAAAGGTAGGCAGCAGCTTGACAAAGTCATAATGGCAATTATTTTACATCCCAGTAGTATGCAGTTCTTTATATATAAACACAGATCAATATCAAACAGATGGCATCGGTATCGGCCGATACTGCACAGCCAGGTATCGGGGTCAAACAAATGGCATCGCCGCATTTTTATTGTTGTTATTATTATTATCTCCTCTCAAAGGGAATACAATAAGAATATTATAACATTTTATAGATTTACTTCAAAAATAAAATTTCCATTAATCCAAATATTTAAAAAAAGTAACATACAGTAACACCCACATGTTTTAAGATAAATTAATCATATAATCTATTTTGTGCCTTTATAAAATATTTCTGACATGCGATTTATTTAGTGAGCAAATATCCTCCTCTCCACAGTTAGGTTCATAATTTAAATCTGAATAAAGTTTGTTTAAATCTTTTCTCAGAACAGAAAAGTTGTTTGCACTGCAGTAACTATAGCTGCAAATTCTAACTAATCTAATTGAATATAAATAACTAATGTAACTGATTTAATATAGAAGAAAAAAAAGATTTGTTAAAAGTCGAATCCAACATTTTTTTCTTTTAATGAAAACGATTGTTTAGTTTTTCTTTCAAGGCACCAAAATATTTTTGTTGACAATAAATATTTTTTTATCTGTAAAAGGAAAATCTCAACAGTCCCTTTTTGATCCCATCATATTTCTCTGCCTTCCGTCCTGATTGATTGAATCTCTCACTGCCCTGATGCTTTCTAACGGTTTGTTTTTGGATATTTTTCCAGATTACTTTTTCCACGCAAAGCAGAACCTGCTGTAAACTATTTAACATCCAGTCGGATATTTTAAGATATTTTTTAAGTAATTATTTTACTTATGTTACAATAAGTTTACCAAACAACTTATTTGGAGCCAAAATGTTAACGATGCTAGGATGTTAAATGATTTTTAAGTCCCAGAAGAGCGTTTGATCATTAATGTTGGTTTTTCACTCTTAGTAAGTTTTTGTGTTCATAAAAAAAAAAAAAAGTTTTTTGTAATTCTCAGTAATTTTCGGCAAGTGGCTGAACTGTTTCTGTCCTACTTCTGCCTCTGAGGTCATGCGGTTAAACTTAATGTAGGTTTTTGTTCTGCTTTTGTTCCTTCCGGTGCCCCTCTGCCACGCCATTGACACCATTACTACACCTTCCTCAATTATTCTGCTTTCTCTGTACGATACATTCACCAGATTATTAACAGCATGTTTCATCAAATGCACTGAAATCATTACTTTCAGTGGTTAGACAGTATTTTGCATCTCTGATATCTTTGAGCTCTGAGAAATCTGTGACATTCACAAATTATTTTTTGCTGTAATTAAGCTTTGCATGCAGTTTACATTATAATGTTCCAAAGAGCAGGATAAAGTACAGCCTGCGCATCTTCTTTTTATTTTTCCATATATAGTCTAAAGTTTATTTGTTATATTTTACTGTTCCCTTGTAAGTAAACTAGAAAACTGGTGCTTAAGATTTGGAAGTCTTTCACAAGTTTCCGCATTTTAACAAGTGCACAAACCATAGGAAATAAAAAAAATGGCTGATTTTAAGAAAATGGCTGAATCTAAGATAAGAGCGAATTGTTTAGTACATTAATGGAGCAGCAGAGTCATTGTTGCACATNAAGCTACAATGGTGCTGACCCCAGAAAACCATTCTATGACATCTTACCTTTACAGACGTACCAAAAGTTTCTTCTTAAATCTAATAGCTGTGAGGCTATAAGTTATTTACTTTTGTGTGTTTTTGTCAGGCAGAAATTTATTTATACCCCTTAGGGTGTAAGAGGTTAAGATTTGGAAGTCTTTCACAAGTTTCAGCATTTTAACAAGTGCACAAACCATAGGAAATTAAAAAAATGGCTGATTCCCCCCCCCCCCTTCCCTATTTCATTGTATTTGGGGTCATAACCCAATGAACATACGAGGCTTTACTTCGATTACGTAACACTTAGCTACTTGCAAACTTGCTATATTTAAAAACCTGGTTAAAATAAATATACTTTAAACTAAGATAACTGATTGAACATCAGTTTCAAAGCGCAAGTACAATACAAGTGCCATTTGTTGAGGTCCTTAAAAAATGTACCAGGGCGGCCAGGGTATCGGGCCCGTGTTTTTTCATTGGGGGGCACAGAACAAAAGAACTAAAATCAGACATAAAAAAAATAAAATAAATAAAAATCTAAGATAAGAGCGAATTGTTTAGTACATTAATGGAGCAGCAGAGTCATTGTTGCACATTTCTGATCTAACAGATGAAAACTGGGATCCCATCATAGCATGGCTGAAACTTACAGCTGACTGTAATTTCTGTTAAGTATTAAAGTAAACTGTCTTAGCAAAATATTAAATTGGTCCGAGGGACGAATCATTAACAGTCTTCTTTGTCATCATATATCATCATTTTGGAGTCAAGTAAAAATATTCTTTAAAAAAACTATTTGCCCCTAATTAGAGTAAGTAAATAAGATTATCTGCCATAGGAATGAGTATTTCTGCTCTTAGAATAAGATAAATAGATATCATTCACCTGAAATAAGATAATAGGGATTTTTAAAAAATATTTTAAACATGAATCATCTAATTGCATTAGCAAACTGTTTTAGCTCCTCAAATCAAGCAGAAAAATACGCTTACTTCAAGAAGAAAAAAAAAAAACTACTTAACATGGCCCATGTTTGCCCCTGAATAAAACTACCCATGACCTGTACAGATGAGATAAAGCTTGACACCCCTCCCCATGAACGGTATGTTTTAAACACTTGCTAAAATGATGAAAAGTGTGAAAGACCCCAAAATGATCTGTATAAAGAAAAACAATCTAGAAATAAGTCAACATTTCATGAATGAAGTTTATTTACCCTAAATTTGAGCAGGTAAATAAGATGATTTTCCAATAGAATTGGTATGAAATAAGACAAAGAAATTGTTTTTTCTTATTTTAAATGTAAATTGTCTTGTTCCATTGACCAAGTGTCTCACTTACCTCCTCAATTCAAGAAAAAAATGCACTTAGTTTAAAAAGAAATGACTTCTTTAGATTACGATTTGTTCCTGTGTGGTTAGTTTCGCTGTGTCATACAAGTACTTTATAAAAAAATAACATTACAATGATAGGTTAATTTTTTTAATCTGATCTATGTAAAAAAAATCATTGTTTGCCTTTTTCCTTCTTTTAGAAAACAGAGAAAGGAATAAGATCTGGCCTCAGATCTCTTTAAGTTGAATGAATTCTGGTCAGCTGGTTCTGACCACCTCTCATGGTCCGTACAGAGTCCAGCTTGTGCGGTGCTGACGTCAGATCAAAATCCTTGTGCATCTTCCTTCTAACCTCAGAGGAGAAGACAGACTGTTGCACTGGCGTTTGAGTTTGTCTCACGCTGCACTGCTTAACCACACAAACCCCAGCTTACTCAGTTCGCATCCTCTGGCCAAGGCTCTGCCAGATACCTCCTAATCTGTTAGCAGAGCTCTCTGTCTTTTGTTCTGTCGCCCACAAACACAGCTTCACCAAAGTGAAAACCCGGCTCCTTTTAAATGTAAATTGCAGCAGAGAAATTAATCATTTTCTAACTATTGAATATTTGATCTGACTCTGTCTACTGAGTTTTTTTTTGTGTGACTTTACTGACCTCTTTAACTCATGCCTTTTTTTAGTGTCGCATAGTCTGATAGCTATCAACATTTTCCAACCCAAAATAGAAGAGCGGTACCTGTGCTTCTGTTGCACAGCCTTTTCTGGGCAAGAAAGACGACCAGCAGCATGATCAGGATCAGGATAAAAGACGAAACACCAATGAGGACCCACATCCACAAATTATCCTCCGTGGACGCGACGCTGATCCCTGGAAAAAAAAGGAATTTCTGTTAAAATAACACAATTTGACTGATACAGACGAATACAGCAGTATGCAAACTTTTCCTTTCTTATCCCATTAAAAGAATGTAGTAGGTCACCACCTAGGATTTGATAACTGGTTTAATATACAGGTCTAACTAGTACCAGGGCTTAAATTCACACAAATAGCATCTACAGCTGATGGATTTTAGTTTTTTTTGTTTTGTTTTTTAAATGTCTTAGTGGAGCTACAGTGTTTATAGAACTAATACATAATTTTTGCTACTTCGTTTGATTTGCTGAATCAGAGAACCCAATTTAAAAAAAAATATTATTTATGATCACATTCATCCAATTTGGTATATTTAGTTTATATGTTGCCAAGTTAACCCTTTATAGGGCAAGTTAGGGTTTTTGATCTCTTGCATACCCCTTACAAATGGAGTCCCCCCGTCCCTCAGTGAGGTCTAGAAGCACAAGATCTATATCCAGCCACTCAGCAAAGATCCTGCTACATGGCTGTACATCTTATTTTGCTATTTGGACAATTGCGATGAGCCTTTGAATGATATATTACCTCCTGTAAATTAAGTTTAAAAAAAAGTTAACAAGTCGAGAAAAAAAGGTAAAAAGTTAATTGAAAATTTAAAAAGTTAATTAGCCTAGTTAACAATTATATTTAGTTTTATAAACTGAATTATCAATTAATGTCTCTAAGATTATGTTGAACAAAAAAATTGTTTCTTTCACTCTCAGTGTTTTTCATGATTTTTTTTTTATAGAAGCACATTTGTTATTTTCCTTGATATATGTAATAATATATGTCTTGTCCTGGATTCCAATAACACTATTGGCTTGAAATTTGGATTTTTTTTAAGAATTTCACTGAGTGCCCAATAAATGGTTAAGTAAATTAAGTTTAGCAAAGTTAGTTTAATTACTTGCCACCAGTGGAAGTAGTTTGTTTAAATTGAAGCTGCATTCTCCTTCAAAAAAATTGAAATCTAAATAAGTCATTTTTTATTAGAATAAGTGCATTTTTCTCAAATTGAGGATGTAGGAGAGTCACTTACATTTAAAATAAGGAAAAAAAACTACATTGTCTTATTTTGTGTGCATAATACCTGATTAACTTATTTTAAGAGTAAAAATACTAATTCCATTGGCAAATCATCTTATTTACTGACTGAAATTAAATCGAAATACGCCTAATTTAAGAATTTTATTTACTTTTTTTTCAGTGTTGTAACATGTTTGCAGGTTCATTGCATGTATTTTCACAGGTGCAGTTGTTTTGTCTAAGCTGACCGATCACCTAGATTGGCTGACACCTCTCTAGACATTTAGATTATAGATCCTTCTACAGTGGAAACTCTACACCACCCAGACTCTGCTAGAAAGACACAGTTTTTCATTTTAACGTCCGCTCACGGATGCATACACACACCTTGGGTTTTCGTTGTTTCTGACTGAACCGTTGTATTTCCCATAAAGTTCTCCACTGTAACAAAGCGGTACGAGAAGCATTGATTCAGTTATTGCAAGCCAGAATCTCAGAAGCATTAATCAGTTCATTCATGAGGTTAAGCAGAAGCACAGCAGGATTTAGGAAGGAGCGTTTTTCTAGGCACTTAGAAAACTGTCTGCAGCACTGTGATGTGGTTGTAAGCATCTTTTTTTATTGCAAACATAAGAAGATGAAACATAAAGAATTAAAAAAAAAAAAGTAAGTCAAATTAGAATGAGGTATATTTTATGATTAAGGTAGAAATGAACTGATATGCTACATTTTCTGACTCTAAAAGCTTTTGTTTGTCAGCTTACAACGACGCCATAGTGATGCTGTCAATGAACGGTCAATATTCTGCTTATAGTAAAATGTAATAAATACTTACATGCTATTTCTGTTCTGTTGCTGGAAATCGTAGTTAGTACAGGAATCTCAATTATGACTTTGCAAGAGTAAAATCCATAGTTTCTTTTACTTATATTTGATAGAGTGCATGCACTTTGGCATCCATTCGTCAGGGTGTAATTCTGATTAAGATTATTATTAAGATTACAATGTTCAACAGTTAAGTTGTCGGTGTCACTTTGTTTCAAGCTTTGGAATGCATATTTCACTCTAAATCTTTCTGACTTGTTGATATTTAAACAGCAGCGCAAGGTCAGAGAGGAGCCCAAATTGACATGCTGCTTTTTCACTTCATCATCCAAACGTATATCTTGCTCCATTGGCATCCCCAGGACCGCTCCTGCCACTAGAAATATGATAAGAAAACAGGGTTAAACATACAAATATGTAAATGTTTTACCTGGTTTCCACTGCATACTTCCACAGCTTAAATTAAAGCCTGTTCATTTCTTACCCGTGAGAAATGCTAAAATCACCCATTTAAGCCACATTTCTATCTTGTGATGCAGGCAGCGGTCGTCCTTAGAGCGTCCTCCTTTCTCAAACTGCCTTCCTCTCAGCATCAGACTCAGACACATGCAGACCTGCGTGGGTGGGGGGTGGAAAGACCGGAGGAGTGGCTTTCTGCTAAAGGGCTGTAAGGCTGGGGGTGCCTTTACTGGAGGAGGCTGACTGTATTGGAGGTGAACATAACATTTCTTTTGAAAGATGGAAAACAGCGTAGGCTGTCTGTAAAACAACCTGAAAGAAATACAGAAGGAGTTTTTTGACCCAAACTGTAACAAACTGTTTGATAAGTGCCCTTTTGTCAGAAAACATCAAAGCAGCCTGCATGAGCAACCCCCTTGAAAGATGAACATCCGCCACGCTTCCGCATCTCTGCGGCCTACAGCTCGTGTCTCAGAGAGACAGTGGGACATGTGCTGACTGGCTTTATGCCATGAAATAAAAAAAGGACCCAATGAGAGCTGGGGTATGTGAAACCCCGTGTGGGTTTTGGTGCAGAAGGTGCTAAAACACATTTTACAATTCTCCCGCAGCATGTCACATGAAAAGAAACACTTGGCTTCCTGTGACAAGACGCTGACATCTGGTGAACTTCCATTCTCAACTTCCATTCTCAACTTCCATTCTCAAAACACAAGAAAGAGGCAAAAACAAAAATAGATCCCTTATAAATATATATTTATAAATGATGTATAAATATATACATCATTCATTTAAATAGGTTTGTATGAATGATGGAGTTAAAACAGAATAATGCAACTGAAGCTGCTTTCATTTGATAATAAAAACGCTGCCTGCTCTGCTTGCTTTTGCTTCACATCTGTGATGAAAGAAAAAAAAGGGTCAGATTGAGAAGCGTCTGAAGTTTGTAGGGGGATGTCAAACTTCTGCAACCTCAACCTTTCTGATCTTTTGCTGCAGATTGAAAGTAGGCCCATTTTATGCACGTCTTCATCTTTATTTAGTTTGCTTTGTACTGCAGCTCTTTGTTGATTAGAGTCAAACAGGAACATTGATCACTCTGAAAAACCTTAAAACAGGCTTTTAATGAGTTGTTTTAATCATTTCTTTTATAATTAATTATTTTCTTTAAAAGCCTTTAATGGTTTTGATCTGTAAATGTTAAATAATAATACATTTTAATTACCTACCTTCTTACAGTGTATGTTGAGTCGAAATAAAAAATACAGTAAGCCTACAGTAAGAGACAGACATTTTATCTCAGATTAAATCTCATGGTGCGCTCAGATCATCTGATAACATCTGCATCACATCAACTAAATCAGGTTATATTTCCGCTGCTAATCTGATTTAGCAGGGGCTTGTTTTCTTGCTTAGTGTCTGACTAATTTCTTACTATATCTTCAAACCACACAGAATCAACCAAGATGGGTTTAGAAACAATAAGTACTTTCTGAAAAAATATGTAGTTTTGACCTTTTTTTTTATTATTTTAACCATTTATATACTTTCATAATCGCACCATCTGATCTGGGTTCTGTTATAATTAAGGAAAATAGTGCAATAAATCCTCACTGGTCCCCTGTGAAAACGTACTCTCACACTTGTTAGTCTAGAATTGTTGTCTAGAATTTCTAAAAGTAGAATGGGAGGCAGATCTTTTAGTTATCAGGCTCCTCTCCTGTGGAACCAACTACCAGTTTTAGTCCGTGAGGCAGACACCCTGTCTACTTCTAAGGCTAGGCTTAAAACTTTCCTTTTTGATAAAGCTTATAGTTAGAGTGGCTCAGGTTAACCTGAGCCACTCTAACTATAAGCTTTATAGTTATGCTGATATAGGCTTAGACTGCTGGAGGACATACCCCTTGTCTGTGCTGCTGCCATCAACACCTTTGTTTATAGATGTTGGAGATCTGCCTGTTTTCCAGTGTGGTCCTGTTTCTCTGACTGTGACTACCTGGATGTGCTCTCTTCATCCTCTGACATGGGAGCTGGCTCGGAGCTCGTCTGCCTGACTGTGTGATTCCTGGACGGGGCCGCCTGTGGAATCTGCTTCTGTCTCCTTGAACCCCAGTCTGCCTCAGCAGATGGCCGCTCACAAGCCTGGTTCTGCTGGAGGTTTCTTGCTGTTAAAAGGGAGTTTTTCCTCTCAACTCTCACTAAAGCAGGCTTAGTGTGAGGGATTGCATTCGAGTCAATGATATGATGCAATCAAGTGGTTTTCCTTAGATAGAAAACTTTAAATCAATTTGACTGTACGATCTGGTGATTGTGCCTTGAGATGACATGTGTTGTTAATTAGCGCTATATAAATAAACTGAATTGGATTGAATTTTTAACACTCTATAATTAAAAATAATTTTGATGAAGTGCGCTAAAAGTTGAAAAAACTCAATAATTTAAAAAAAGAAGAAGATGAAAAACAAATGAGAAACAAACATTTGTTATTTTGCAGGTAATGCAGGTTTTTTACTGTAAGAGAAAACAAACCTAGTTTTAAAGCCAGGAAGAGAGACAAATGTTCAATTTAAATGACCTGATACATTAAGGCATTGGAATGGCCTGCTAAGCATCAATAGAAGTTTTTGTGATGCCACATGTTTAAGGTCATTTAAGACTAAAATCAATATGACTCAATAAAAACAATTCTGCAAAAATAAATGAACTGAAATCACTTCCATAGAGATGTAGAAGATTCATTTCTCTGATATTTAATGGCAGTTTTTGGTGAACGACGCAGCTAATCCTTCAGCATTTTTTAAATTACATCATTCATAACTTAAAACTGCATTTTCTGTTTAGGTTTTCCTGTCAGCACTACCTCGGTACTCTCTGTCTTGCAGTCATTCATAGAAAAAACAAAGGCTTTTTTATAATCCCGTATCTATCACCAGTGTTGCTTAAGTAAGAACAGAAGTGAAACAAGTTTGAAAGAAGAAGTGAAAATAACAAACACAGCGAAAATATGTATCATAGGCAACGACCCTGATCACCTAAATAAACTTAAATAGTAACCAAACCTAAGGTGAGAAAGCGCACCCCTGTCTGGCACCAACACCATCTTTTTTTTAGTTCTCAGTAACGGAATAAGAAAACAAATCTTTCTATGCATAATAAGGACCTCTTCTTTTATATGTTTTAGTTTGGATATTATCATATATTTTATATAAAATATCATAATTAAAAACATTGTTTTTAAATGAACTTCAGAAATAAACACACAAAAAAATGCAACATAATATTCCAAGAAATCGTCATCACACTCAGCATGGTGGAAATACAGAGGAACTGAGCATCAACTGAGCATACTTATATTTTCCATCCAGAACAGCAGAAGTCTGGTATCTTACTCCACAATTCAGATACATAAAACACAATTATAAGGAGGAAGTGAAAACTGTAGTGGTAAAACGTTTGAGCTGAAAACCAGATGAGACAGCTTTAGTCAGGAAGCAAAGAAGAAGCCACAGAGTAGAGCTGAAGGGGGGCTTTCTACCAGGCTGCAGACAAAGCCCTCTTCCTACAGTCACTCTGAATGATAGACAAAAAAAAAAACATATATATATGCAGTAAACACTTAAGCTGGGAGAAAAGCTGCTCACCTTTAAGCTCTAGTAGTAGAGAAACCATAACTGGAAGCTCGTTAATTATTACCAATCAGACTGAACTGATATGTAAAACTTTAATTAAAAAGTGTTTTTTTGTAATAATTCCCCCGACTCAAAAAAATAAAAAAAAAATAAAGGATTGATAATTTTTTAGTGTTTTTGATTGTTTTATTAATATAGACCACATTTTCTCACTCACTGTCAATGATTCAGCAAAAAACATGGTGTTTTTTTTTTCTTTTTTGTTTTCTCAAAAAAACAAACAAGCAAGAAACCTGAAAACAAAAATCTGAAAGGGGAAAAAGTGGGTCCATCCTTATCTGTAATCAGTGTTGGGGAGTAACGGATTACATGTAACGAAGTTACGTAATTTAATTACAAAAACAGAGTAACTGTAATTTGTTACAGTTACAATGAGAAAATATGTAATCCAGTTACAGTTACTTCCGAAAATATTAAGAATTACAAATTTAGTTACATTTTTTTAAAAATATAAAGAAAAACCTTTGCGAAATACCGGTATGTAATGATATTTTTATTGCTTCACGCCCTGTATCGCCGTTTCCTGCTACTGCTCCTTGTCTCTATCATATTTGCCACTCTGATGATCCATCCTGTGCTGGTGGTTTGGCATCTAATCAAGTGCAACGTGTGCAGATTGTGCAGCATGCAGTATTTAGAGATAAAATGCAGCTATTCACAGCTAGGGTAAGGAAATATGGTTGATAGATATGTGCAGCAGAATAAATAAATTACCCCTAGGGAAATGCATGTATGTGCAGAACCACTGTAGATAGGGCTGTACAGGTGCGAATTGAAGAGAAACACTGTACAAATGTTGGGATGGTACAGTAAGGTATGGATAGAGGGGAAGGAAAGACTGGTCTTTGGGAAGAGTTCAATAAGGTGACCGCTGTAGGAAAGAAGTGGTTTCTGAACCTGCTTGTGTTAGTCTGCAAACTTGCGTAAATGGTAGAGCCTGGGGGAAGAACAGAAAAGAGTATGGCCCGATGAGAGGAGTCTGAGAAAATCTTCCATGCCTGGTGCTGGCATCTCTTCTTGTGGACATCCTGTGATTGCCTGTCAGCAGTTCCCTCTCAGCTTAGTGCTTTTTTAAGGTTCACATTCAGTTCTCAAAAATTAAATTTTGAACACGGGTCAATACTCATTAAAAC
>NW_015150988.1:503129-509936 GCF_000732505.1 Cyprinodon variegatus | reverse complement strand
TTGTGATTGGAATTTCAATAGGACACAGTTTACTGGTTTAACAAACCAACAGTGACGGTGAAATACTCAAGTGATTTAAATCATGATAAATGAATAAAAACCAGGAATGTAAAATAAAGTCCAGTTACTTGGAATAAAGTCTTAGATTTAATGATATTAACTTTTGTTATTAGAATAAGCAAACAACTTGGAACCTGACTCTGTATTAAATCAATAAAAAAATAGATAATAAATACAGAAATAAATAATAATAAATAAAGTAATAATAAATGCATTCCTTGTGCATTTACTAAATGCACACTGACTTTATTTATTTAAAGCAAGGACCAAACATGGAGTTCAGTATTATTAATTATATGTCCTTTATTTCATACATCATTTCAATTGTTTTACATTTTCTGTATATTTGGTTTGTTATTTCTTCTTTTAAATTTAGTTCTATCCCTTTTATTGTTATTTGATCTTATCTTTGATTTATTGGATTGTATCTATCTGTATTACTACTTTCACTTTGATGTAAGCACATTTAGAAAAAATGTAAAGATTATAATTGGTTAGTATTATTATTATTATTACTTTAAGTCATTAACTTTCATTTAAAACAGAAGCAACACAGCGTGCTTTAATAAAACGAGCAGGAAGCCAAAGGAAATTAGGATGCGAAAGAATAAAAAATATATAGAAATATTCAGAGCTGACATTGATTTTCATGATTGTAATTGTTCTGTGTTATGATGCTAAGATAGAGGTAGAGAAAACTGTAGAGAGCTTAAATAATAATGATAAGAATATACATTATTTTTACTTTTAAACATTGCGCTGCTGATATTTTAAATATATATATATATTTTTTTATTATTATTTTCCTACTGATTTAACATTAAAAAAAACAATTAGTCTTTTTTTTTCCCAACAGGCGGAAAGCAAAAGAACTTCACTACCCATAAGCCCCTGGTTTCACGCATGCGCATCCGGCACTACGGCCCAAAGGCGTTGCTGTTCAGTGTCTGTCCGAAGATGCGTTCTACTCCGGCGGCAGCATCACTAGCAGAGCCGCCGTGCTAGCTCACCACAGGCCGGGGGACGGAGAGGGGAAATCCTCCGCGTTTGCGGCTGTTGCGGCGCCGGTGAATGAGGACGGGAGGATGGGGGACCAGAAGGTGGGCTGCGGTCTGTGAAACAGGTGTTTCCGATGGGGGGGATGAGCCTTCCCAGGGCGTAGTGTACAAAGGAAGCAGGCTGAGGGGCTGCCAAATGAGCAAGTTTGTGGATGCGGCAGCGAAGTGGGATTTGGCGGTAGTTTTATTGGTTAAAATCGTTTTACCGAGGAGGTTTATCGACGGATTAGTTGCTGTAACGGTCAGGGACGGGCTGGCCTTGTCGCAGTTCTTCCCTCAACAACAAACATTTCTCAGTGTTTATGAATGAATGGGCTCTTTCTCTGCGGGCGGACCAACCTATCAGGGTAACAATGAGCGTCCAGTCCTTTCAGGTCGCCTCTGAATCATTGTGCGGCTGCATTATTAAATTATTGATGCGCATCTCTCCGCCCCTCAAGTGTCCTTCCTATCTGATCCCCTCTGAAATGGAAATGCTGCAACATATTTAAAAAATGGAGCTTGGAGGCTAAACCCTTATGGGTCCACTTCAGTTTACCTCTGATTAGAGAGTTTGGTTTAAAGGAGAAGCCTCAGATCTCTATAACATGCAATAAACTGAACACCTGCATCATGTTTCCTTGTTTCCTTTAGGAGTCTCTGCGGAAGATCACTCACACACTGGCCATGAAGAATGAAGAGATCTCCAACTTCATCTGCTCTCTCAAACAGAGTCTGGAGAACCTGGAGGTGCAGACTCTTTATTAATGCTGCCCACATTTTGATCATGTCTGATCGCCATGTTCCCCCATGATGTTTAATAAAAACTCTTTATCTTCCCCGCTGTGACGTCAGGCGAACTCCAACAGGGTTCAGGATGATCTGGAGTCTGAATTCAGCTCCCTGCACGCTGTTCTGGATGAGATGAAGGAAACCATGTTGACTCGGATCAAGCAGGAGAGAGCCAGCCGCACCTATGAGCTGCAGGTTGGATCTGTCTTTGCTGTGGATTTTAGAGCGTCGTTTCAGGAGTACAGCGCTCCTTTTCATTATGGAAACTTGTATTTATGTAATGTGATGAAATAGCAGAAAGAAAACGCAAAAAACTTTTTTCATTTTTCATTTATAAACCAAGAGAGAATAGGAGAGACGTTTGCTAGAATCACAGCTTCAGATGTTTTAGGGTTTTTTTCTTTATCAGGTTTGCAGATCTAAAAGGTAATTTTTAGCTGTTCTTTTTTGCAAAGCAGCTCTGTCTCTATCAGACTCAGCAGAGAGCATCAGATTTAAGCTACATGCCTGATATATCAGACTAAATGTGAGATTAAATGTGTAATTTAGTCTGGCCCCGATGAATGAGGCATCAGAAGATTGTTGATGAGAACAACCTGTTGTTTTTCAAACCATGTCTGCGCCTATTAGCCAACGCTCTGACCAATGAGAGCAACTGACTGTGACGTAGGAAGCGCGACAGGAAGCTGGTGGGGGGGTGTAAACAAACAGCCTGTCGGTAAAACGGCAAATACATTCTTAAAAATAAATGAGCCTAGAGCCTCTTCCTGCTCACGTCTAATCCTTCCAAAACTGATTCCAAAGCTGAGTCAAACAAGAACTGTTCAGTAGTTGATACCATCTTCCTTGTTGTGCACAGTCCAGCTTTGTTGTCACGCCCTCAAAACCCCGCCCGCTTTGCATCCAAAAATTCAAAACACATCTCTGCCTTGTGATTGGCCCGCCAGTTTTAGGGCCTGCGGCATTGATCCATGCTAGACCACTCAAAGGCAGAAATTATTTTGGCCGTTGGCGGTTTGAGGCTAGTTTACGAGGCTAACATGTTGTAATTATCTTGTATTCTGGAAGTTAAACCTCTGCCTATCTCTTCACCAGACTTAAGCAGTTTCTCCTTCAACATTATTTTATATTCAGCTCTATCCTTTAACCGTCACCCTGTGGATTCACAGAATCGCCACAGCATGATGCTTCCACCACCATGTTTTAAAAGTGAATTTGTAGTTTAGTTTTTTTTGTGCTGCATTTCTACCACATACTGGGTTTTCGCATTTAAGATAGAAAGTTCAATAACAATTTAATCTAACCTGAGGCCTTTACCACGAAGTAAGCACAACGTAGCGGGATTCCTCCCAGTTTATCCAGTTTAACCAGTCCACAACAATTGCAATTAGGATCAGAGGCACCACCAAGCTGGTTATCAACTCACTAACTCAATCCAGTTTGAACTGATCACGAATCTGAATGCGCACGTATAAAGGGGTGAATTCAAGGTAGCAGACCAATCACAGGGCAGAAGAGAGAGCAAATTATTTCTAACAAAAACTCATCTGACAGTAAAAGAGTGAAAAAAAGTCTGAATTAAAGAGACTCCAAGGGATTGCTGACTGTATAAGATAATTTAACACAGCCTGCATCCCAATCACGGTTCTACAGATTAATGGCTGGAGTGAAGAGGACTTGGAGCACATAAAAATAGAACTCAGAAACATAATTTCATCTGGTTAGCTTGTTAATTCAATAATGTTTGGACTCCAATAAAGCTGGAAGCTGATGCCACGATTCGATTGCATCATATTAATACAAGAAGTGATCAGTCTGAGTAAAACGTCCTGATTTCTTAGTGGCAGAACTCGGCGGGACAAACTCTGCTTTTAAAATAGTGAAAATCCTCAAATTCATCCCTAAATATAAAGAAATATGTCACTGCCTTTTCTACTGAAATTAAACTTCGTAGCATCTTTGCTCTTCATGATCAATGATTAATTTCATAGTAACATTACAGCCTTCTTGGTGTTTTTTTTACCTGGTTTACCACTAATCCCCTATCATTCATGTAACATTACGCCTTCATTGCATCAGGGCAATGGGCAGTTGATGGACGGATCAACAGACTATATTTTTCCTGACCGGCTCACCGTCACGACGGTGGACAAGAAGCTGCCGGCTGCCTAATTTCACACGCCCATACAAACAGTCAGTGATACACAGAGGGCCTGTAAAACCTGCATTGCTCATATTGTCATAGTGATCTAATCTAATCACAATTTTTATTCTGATTTTTATTAGCGCATGCATGTATGTATGCATGCATGTATGATATTATATTTTTTATTTAGCTTAATCTATGAATTATACAATGGATCAATGAATGCCAGCTGTGTATGAGGAGATTTATAAAGAAGAAAAAAAATACAGAATAGTAACAGTTTAGTATGTCAAAAAGTAGGAAATATTAAGATAAATGAATACATTGAAAAATGATTGTTTTAGATGAAGTGTGTTTGTGTTTGTGAATCAGTGTTTTTCTTTGCAAATGGCTTCTGTTCTTCTCTTTAAGTGAAACAAAGTCAAAAGGTCTCATGGTTTCACCACCCTTTCTGTGCGGTTCCTTAGCTGTGTAATTATACAAGCAGCTGCTTTTCTCCTGGCCTTTTTACACATTCTTACTTCAGATGAGCATCTGCTGACATTAATGATGTGAGATCTATTAATGTCGAGCAACACTTCATGGTTTTCAACAAAAAAAAAAGCAAAAAAATCAGAAGCAGGAGTAAAAAAATGAAGGAAAAATTTGTATTCCATAAGTAATTATTGATGACACTAATGTAGAGCTTTTACAGCTCAGATTCATACCCAGCTGATCATATTAAAGCTATTCTCAGATAAAATAAATATTCATTCAGCCCCAGAACCGAGTTGTGACTCTCAAATGATGCATCCACCATAACCTCTGCAGGGAACACAGCGACCTCATTATACTGAAAGCACTGAGAGTTTTCACATGTTCTTATGCGTGTGTGGCTTTGTTTTTTTCTTCTTTTTTTCCTCAGAATCAGCTGAGCTCCTGCTCCAAAGCCCTGGAGAGTTCAGAGGAGCTGCTGGAGCTGGCCAATCAGACGCTGTGCTCCTCGGAGACGGACGGTTTCACTCAGGTGACTGACCTTCCTGCTCCTGCTCTAACGCTGCTGCACTGTTTCCCTCTGCTCACTGCTGATTATCACAATCCAAAGATGAATTAATCTGTTCTGTTTCTGTTACATACATTTAATTCAGCCACTCAGCAACTGTTCATGTTAAACCATAACATGATGGACTCAGATTTCTCTTCCGTTCCATATCTCTTCTCTCCTTTTTTTTTTTCTTTATCCCCCTCTGTGTGCTTCTCAACTGCAGGCGGCCAAAGACATTAAGGATAGGTATAGTACTCAGCCATCTATTGCTTCCCTTTTTGTCATAGTCTCCTGTGGCCAGAGAGCCATCTCATAATGTAGCTCTGCATGCACTCAGACATGTAGCCACCGCACCCATATGTTAGACAAAAAGCATGCTAAAAAGGCTTCTTGTTTGGTCTGTACCATCCTGTGTCAGCCCCTCCCTGGATGAATCCTGATTCCTCTCTAGCTTTGCTTAATCGTCGCCCATCAGGGCTGATGACTTCTGTGGTAGCACCAGAAACATAGTTAGCGGCTATTTAATTAGCGAGCATCACTAGAATGGTCTTTATTCCATCAAATAATAGCAGGCACTTGTCTCCACCCGGTCTTTTGTGTCTTTTCGTTGGTCCCCGTTTCTGCAGCGTGACGATGGCTCCGGCCTTCCGCCTCTCCCTGAAGGCGAAAGCCAGCGACAACATGAGTCATCTTATGGTGGACTTCAGCCAGGAGAGGGAGATGTTGCAAAGTCTCAAGTTTCTTCCAGGTTTGCTCCACTTTTATTCTGCTCAGCCCAAACAGATGCTTCTCAGTTAAGGAATAATATCAGAAATCATAAAGCTAGTCAGCAGGAAGGAAGCAGAAAAGGCTCTAGAATATCCCAGTAAATAACTGCTCTGACTCAGATCTATATGCTGGACTTTTAAAGGGACATTGTGTAGCAATTTTTTTTATGACTGCATTTTCATAAAAAAATTCACATGATAATGTTTTATTAGTTTATACATAAGGCTGGTCACCCGTTGTGGTTTACCATCTTTAAGGTACAGACCCTGACGAGGGATTAAAATAGTACCAACATGCAGGATAGCAGCCAGTTTCGGATTGCTGGCAGTTCAGTGCGATTGACAAATAGCTGAAATATGTAGATTTTAATGTTAGGATAAAATGACATCATTGGGTTATAAGCCCAGCTCCACTACTTCCTAAACTTCAGCAGGTCCTTTGTTTCCTGTCTGTCATTACTGGACAGACTGATTAATTCTTGTGTGTCCGGCCAATGTCGTCATGGTTACCTGGCATATAGCCCATTCATGGCATAGCTACTTAGCGTTGCAGGTGCTGTTGTTGAGTCCGATGATCTCTGATAACATCCGCACATCAAATTGTAACTGGACAACATGAACAGACTAATTGGTACATGGTTGTGTTGCGGTGCAATGCTGACATTTTGGTTACAGTTTGTGTTCGTTAGCAAGGTTGTAGCTACATTCCAACTGCTGAGAATGAACTTCCTTTAATCTATTTATGTGTTTATTTTGACCCATACAAATTCACGGTTGTTAAAAGTACAGTTTTGAATATTTAAAGTTGTAGGGAAGTCATATTAAAATGTCAAATCATTCTGGCTTAAACATGTATATAAATGTACTATCAGACCATATTGTCCCAAAAGTTAGAAATGTCTATTTAAAAACAAATCCTGTCTTAAAATCTGTAGGGGTGTTTTTTGTTATCTAATGCAGGCCAGTTAGTTATATGTCAGC
>NW_015150988.1:498111-502152 GCF_000732505.1 Cyprinodon variegatus | reverse complement strand
GACGCTCACAACCAGTTCACAACAGATACACATGAACCCTGGCTGTAGGCGTGACGTAAAACACCATGAAGTATGCGTTGACGTGGTTCCATCTGCGTTGTCAAGGCTTTTTGTCACACCATGGCTACGTTAGCTGCAGTACGTCTTTGATGTACTTGGGTAGGCATGTCCAAAGTCAGTCCTTGAGGGCCGCTGTCCTGCAGGTTTTAGAGGTTTTCCTTCTTCTGCACAGCTAATTTCTATTAATGGCCGATTAATAGGATTTTGTTGAAGTGCAATCACCTGATTCAGCTGTGCTAAAGTCAAGAAACATTGAAAACCCACAGGACAGCGGCCGACTTTGGACATGCCTGCGCTGGGTATAGTGTTTGAAAAAATGAAATTCCTACATTTCACAACTAGATGGCAGTAAGGGTTACACAATACCCCTTTAAGCGATGTGTCTCTTTTCCTCTATGGATAATCGACTATGGATTCAAATAGGTCGAGCCTTCTTAGCTTGCACCGCCAGTACTCTCTTTCACCAAGCCACTATGACAGTTAACACACAAAGAACTCAAAGAATGGATTGCAAACTTATCTATATTGTTCTGTGCGCTAATAACATTTTCGAGGAGCTTCGGCAGCAGTGCAGTCATCTGGAATATCAGATTTATATTCCCCACACTGCATCAGCCAAACCCATTTGCGTAGGGACAGATTAAACTTTTCAATAAACCAAACATTACCCGCCACATATCTGACCCAATAACCATTTAAAACAACTATTTTCATGAATTTCAGACGGAACTATTCACATACTTGTAATATATTAAACTGCACTTCCAATATTCACCACTGTTTGGCGCCAAGTACCTTTTTTCTCTGATCATGGAGTAACCGGCTTGCTTTGACTCTCAATGAATCGTGGGATATCCAAGGCAATGGAGGATACAGCTGACCTGTCCTTCAAAATGGGCAAAAAGAACGATGGATGTTGGACGCATAAAGAGGAGTCTTTCAATCTGAACAGGCCACAGCGTTATGAAGTAATCGCCACAAATCAGGCCTTCAGAGGACGCAGCCCCTGAATACAAACTCAGCAAACCTTCCTTCCTTTAATGAGCAACATATCAATGGGTTTCCACTGAGTCCAGCTAAGATGCCTCAGATGCTGTCTCTGGTTAAGGAGTTACTTAACACAAAAAAATTGACTTTTTGGCCTACAACTAGAGCTAAACTTAATTAGATTCATTGTGATTGAGCTGGAAGCTGCTCATTTAGAGCAGTTATTTTACCAAGATTCTGCAAAAACATATAAACATTTTGAATTTAGGATAAAATAAACATTTTTATCATTTATTGTGCTCTATCCAGAACTCATCAAGTGGAAACCTTTTAGTTTCACGTGGTTTCATTTTGTAAAATGTCTTCTTTAAGGAACAGCTGGCTATCCGATTATTAATCTAAAAAATAAGGAACATATTAATCAATTTGTTAAATAAGCATTAGTTGCAGCCCTAGTTACAACCTTTCCAGCACTGACATAATCTGCTGTCTATGCTTTGCAAATCTACGGAAGATGATTAGGGCCAGTGGAAAAAAAAAAAAAAAAAAAAGGTTAACTGATTTTTACATTTTATTTCAGTTTAGTATGGGAAAAAAGTCAGATTTTAATCTCAGAATTCTGACTTTAACCTCAGAATTGTGACTTTTTTTCTCAGATTTCTGACTTTAATCTCAGAATTCTGACCGAATTCTGACAATAAAAAAGTCAGAATTCTGAGAAAAAAGTCAGAATTCTGACTTTTTTTCCCACATGTTAAACTGAAATAAAATTTACAAATCAGTTAACTTATTTTTTGTTTTTCAGTGGCCCTAATCCTCTTGTGTACAAATCCCTACTAAACTCTTGGAATCAATTTTCTCATCAATCATCTAAATGATAAAATTATCACATTTATTTCTTCCCCTTAACTTTCGTCCAGTTTGATTGCCCATTCCCTCATGGAGGAGATCTAGCTGACAGCCGTAAACTTAGTTTCCATTTTTTATTTTTATAACTTTTGTTGTATTTTAATCGTATGAGGTGCAACCTTTCACAGGGACACTGGTGTTTAAATTGAGCTCATGAAATTCCCCACATTAGGGTAAACTAGCTGCACTTATCACTGGAACCATTTAAATAGAAAATGTCCTCTAAAGTATCTTTAGTCTCCATTCCTTCATTAGTCATATTTTATAAATAAAAATCCATCCTGTCTTAAAGCAGCTAGGTGTTTCCCTTTGTGGTTTTCTAGTGAAAATTGGATGTGTGATGTCATATCTTTTTATGGCCTTTTAGACATCCTGCCTTCCTCATGATGAAAGGCGAACTATTTCACAAAGAAGTATTTAGCAGCATATCTGTGTTTATGGAGAGCCTTGCAGCTCTGAACTCTGTGTAAATCTGCTGCAATCATGCAGAGATAAGAGAGACAATGTCTCCTTGATTTAGGAATCCCAGAGTTAAGAATGTCGCCAGGCTTAAACCAGTTTGATTGTATGGATCTCCACTGCAGATCTTTAGACCAAATGCTGAAATTCCTCAGGCAGGGAGGAAGGGCTGCAGAAGCTTTGCGGTGAGAAATCAGCTTTTGGAAATGTTATTTCCAAACTGTTCCTCATAAACTGACCTGAAGACAGAGAGCGCTACGACAGCAGCGGCTGATCGACAGATTCAGGAACTCTGCTGTTCCCAAATCAGAAGCAGCTGCTGAAGAGCTTGCAAAGTTCAGATCTTAGACTACCCTTCTGTCATTTTTTTATCTTCACTATTTTTTTAAATGAGGCTGTTAGTGTTAACAAGGCCCAGCCTGCATGAAGTGGATGATCTAAATGCCAATACATGCATTTAAAAAACAAGCTTTAAATTGTGAATAAAATAATCCTGACAGGAGCTACATTTGTTTCCCCTTCCAACTCTCTACCTAATGACATCTGCTGCAATGTCTGTTTATATTTTTTTTCTGTAGGAACAAGGATGTATTTTCTGGAGATATGCAGCTCTGCTAGCATTAACTGGGATAAGGAAGCTATGCTCTGGTAGCAAAGCTTTACCACAGTGAGGCTGTGAGGGAGCCAGAAAACCACTGAAATTTTTGATAAAAAGTCTTAATTTATTCCAAAAATGTTCAAAAAATTATACACTGGGCCCCAAAACAGAGGTCAACAAAACAGAATTGAATTCAGGCTTTAACATAAAGAACTCAAGCACAAACTGACCTAACAAACAGGACATGAGGGAAACTTAAATAGTGGCTGATCAGACCACTGTTGACACACAAGGGGGGTAACTGACTAACAAACTAATAAACAAATAAACTTAATTAAACAGATAAATACTGGCCAGACACTAAATACCTTTTAAATTTAACTAATTAACAAAATTACCCAAACTTTTTCAAAAATTTTAAACAAATGATAAGCAAAATTACCTTCCCCTTGCAAATGGTTTGATCCGCTGATTAGCCTGCAACCAATTGAGGAAAGCTGGGGCTCACTGCAGCCCTCCACCAGCAGATCCCAAGGAAACTGGCAACTCAAAGAAGAAAGAAATTAATCAATTGCTTTTTGACAAAAAAAACCCCAAAAACCTGACAAATAAAGTTAAGTAAATGTGTGCACTGCAAAACGTTAACTTAAAGGCAGGCTAATGAAAATATATGAAATGTGCACCTGATTTTGAAAATTAAAAATGTAAAAGTTACCACACAGCTTCAGAGTGTGACAGCAGGCTGTCACAGAGGCAAACAATGCACATATCCATCTGGAAACCTTCCGTTGAAGTAATTTTGGGAAGGGGCAAAAATACTGGTTAGCTGAATGGCCTATGGTGGTGATAGACGGGCCACATAAACCAATCAGATCAACGAAGCATATGACGTCCTAACAGAGTGACGACGAAAACACAACCACAAGCCAGGCTACTCTTGCTGAAACCAGTCGGGAGAAGAGCAAAAACATCTTTTCCTCTGAGAAAAGCCTCCAGAGCAGTGTTTTGCTCTTCTTTCAGTGAAGAAA
>NW_015150988.1:480845-497776 GCF_000732505.1 Cyprinodon variegatus | reverse complement strand
ACTGATTAGCGAGTGAAACCTTGAAAGCTCGCGAGATCAGGATGGTCTCACGAGGCTAGCTAAATTCAAGATGAATGGAGATAATTTGCCTTCAGTTAGTTGCTCTGCAAATACTTCTGAATGATGCTGAGGCTGTTTCAGGTCCGCTTCACCTTCTGGAAGTTTGCAGGCTGCTGCTATTTAGCAAACATAAAGCAATTCTCCTAAGATTCCCTCAGGAACCAGGAAGTAAACACCCATCATAGCTCTGGTTTAGAAAATAGGAGAACTTGATGAAAACCTTGTTGATGGAGAGGAAGGATTGCTTATAGGGATTGTTTCTTCCATCCCAGGTGACAAATAACAATGATTTTGGTTCATTTTACAACTAATTTCTTACTTTTTTCTCCTTTAAATCAGTGCCTGTCTTTTGAATGTCATCAGTGAATGATGTCTATTGCTGGATATATCTGGCACATCTCACACAGACTTATGAGACACAGGTGTGGAGAAGCAGCAGCATTCAGTCTCTGTTTGACTGTAAGTCATATTGTGGCTTGAAAAGCCTAAATGATGAGAGCAAAGCTCTGATCACGTGCATCTCCTGTGACCTGCTTTTCCAGGTTACGTTAGAACAGTTCTAGCTTTTAGCTGTGAGGTTCACTGGTTAAGATTTTTTTTTGATGAATTTGTTTTTTCTTTGTGGCCACATTCGAGCTTCTCGGCTGCTATATTCCTTATCTACGCATGTTTCACAGGAACTATTATGATCATGTTTGTTCTTCCTCCTCAGTAAAAGAATAATGTTTAAATCGCTCTTTATTTTTCAGTAAAATATACACAGCAGATTATGGACTTAAAGCTACAATTAAAGGATTCAAAAATACTGAAACTCATTTTAATTAAACGTTTGAGCTTATTAAAAGTGTTTTATAGCTATTATTTTGCATTGTTTGCCGAATCTTTTCCTCCGCCTGCAGAAAGAAGGCTAAATGCAAAAGCAACTAAGCTATTTTAGCTTTAATTCAGCTCACTAAAGGACACATTAAATATTTCTAAATTATTTTGTCTCGGGACATAACTTGCATTTGACCCTTGAACAGTTTTAAAATGCTTGCATTGCAATTATTATCTCTGATGCTGGTGATCTATTTGATGCAAAGGTGAGAGAAATGTGCACACAGTGAGAACCTTTGTAACACAGTCAGAAAGGTGTGCTTGCAGCCAAACGGAGGCCTTTGTGTCGGACGTGGGCTTCCTGAGATATGCTCCGCTTATGACAATGAGACAAAAGACGGGGTCGCACTCTGTAAGAAAACCACAACATGCTGTCATTTCACACCTGTGCGAGTCACTTGGGGTTTACAACCTGTTGGGGGTTCATGGTGGAGCTCAGAGCCGTCAGCAGCTGCTGTTTGTTTTCTTATGGTTCGGTGGGTCTGACATGTGGACAGTTATCAGGAAATGGTTTAATGATGGTGGAATGTCATAGGGGGGGAGATCAAAATTGCTCAGTGGAAAGTATGAATTTACTGAGTGGTGTAATTCTGCCCCCTAGTGGGAGAATGTTGTGCTGTAATCAAACAAATTATTTAAAAGTTTAAAAAAATTTAGATCTTTATAACTAAATGAATAGTTTTTGCTCCATATCTAACAAACTGCCTCCCCCCTCCCCCTGTAGTTCCTGCCACTCCAGAGATCCAAGTGTCAGAGTGCCAAGTGTGCGACAACACCATCACCATTGTTTGGACTTTACCAGAACCTGACAACAAGATAGACCATTACATCCTTGAACACCGGCGAACAAACCACGAGGGTCCACCGCGCATCAGGGAGGACTACCCCTGGATGGTGGTGGAGGGGATCCGAGAGACAGAGCACACGCTCACAGGTAGCAGCATGGCTGTGAGGGGGGGGTGGGGGTTTGGCTAAACTCTGGCCAAAGTGACTCAACGCTCCCTAATTGTCAGGTCTGCGTTTCGACACCCGCTACATGACGTTCAGGGTGAAGGCGTGCAACAAGGCTGTGGCTGGGGAGTTCTCTGAGCCCGTCACTCTAGAAACCCACGGTGAGATAACCAGCAGCACTCAGGAGGTTCTACTAGTTCTGTTATGGCTCAAACTGACCATGCATTGAATGTTATACCTGCTTTATCCAGCCTTCACCTTCAAATTGGACTCTGCTTCGGCGCACCAGAACCTGAAGGTGGAGGACCTGAGTGTGGAGTGGGACAGCAGCGGCGGAAAGGTGCAGGAGATCCGCAAGGAGAAGAACAGAACCAACTCCCCCATGCACTCCCCTGCTCGGTATGTGACGCCTCATTGCTGCTCGTACACCCACATATTTTCATGAAGAGTTAGGTTCAGTGATGGCTGCCGTTTGAGGCTCTCCACCGTCCTTATCTTGTGCGAGCAGGTCAGCCCTGATGTCTCCTAAGAGAGCACCAACAGCTCGACCAGGCAGAGACAGATTCACTGCGGAATCCTACACCGTGCTGGGTGAGGGTACACAGACAGCTGATGATTATAAAACCATTTTAACATGTTTGTTGGTCCACACTGAGATGCAGCCCATGGCATTTTTTCCTGAATGCTTATTATACAAGGAATGAAGATGGTGCACAATGAGAAAGGAGGATCTTTCTAGCAAAAGCTAACAGTGCCGGACTCTTGTTTTTATAGAGGGTGTTTAACACCTCTGATAAAGACATTTTATTCACAGACTTAAATCAGATGTTATATAATAATATGTACATACAAATAAAACCTAAATCCAAAAACACAATTCTATTAAAAGCTTAAGATGACCCCCTCAACACACACACGCTCACAGCTTTTGCTTGCGAAAGTGTTAATATACTTTGGACCTCCAATAACCTTTCATATGCAAAGACTCCTTTTTCCACGAGTTCGGCTTCGGGATGACGTCACAGCCAAATGGGAACAGAACGATGAAGCTACTGTGATGGAAAAAGCAGAGAGAGCATAAAGTTAGAGGCTGAACTAAAATTAGTACAGAATGGGAGAACAGAGATGGAAAGAAGGAGAATAATGAAAAGTGTTGTCTTCCAGCAGCCTAAGCCTATAGCAGCATAGCTAGAGATAGATCAGCATAACCTTTTTTGGATGAGGTATGAAAGGTAGAGTCAAGGAGAAAAGTCAAATCAATTCATAAAGCTGAAGCATGGATTTCCTTCTACAGGGTATTATTTGATGTAAAAATAATAATAAAACACGTAATTTCCAAGCTAGTTAAAGAAAACTAGCTTAAACCGCATTTCTGGTTCTTTTAATGTCATTCTATGAAAATTAAATTGAAATATTCTTTAGAGAAACCAAATAATCTTCTAAGACTATTATTTATTATACTCCAATAGTTACTTTATCATGCTTTATATAATTTCCACCACTATTAAGAGTCATGGTAGAGAGTCCAAGAGCTCTAAAAAGATGTTGATCGTATGTTAATGTCTCCCGATAGCCGACACCATGATCGACGCAGGCCAGCAATACTGGGAGGTGAAGTTTGATAAGGAGAGCAAGGCGTTCGCTGTAGGGGTGGCCCTGCGGAGTCTGGGGAGGTTCGACCAGCTGGGGAAGAGCAGCGCCTCCTGGTGCATCCACCTCAACAACTGGCTGCAACAGAGCCTCACCGCCAAGCACAACAACAAGGCTCGCACCCTGGACTGTCCCATCCCAAACAGCATAGGAGTCTACGTCAGCTACGACGAAGGTAAGACGAGCCCTGCAAGATTTTGAAAAGAATAGTTTTTTTCATATAAAGTATGATTTTTGGCTTGTTTTTACTCCGCAGGGGTCCTGTCGTTTTATAATGCTAAAACCAAGCAGCTGATGCATACTTTCAGAACAAAGTTCCAGCAGCCTGTCATCCCAGCTTTCATGGTGAAAAGATTATTACAAAGCATATGTTCTGTTAGCGGGAGGCCGTTTTTTATTATTTATAACATGTAAATCCTCCTGCAGGTGTGGAACGGGAGCTTCTCTGTGGTGACGGGCCTGCAGGTTCCCAGTGTGGTCCAGAGCGGCCAGAGGAAGAACAGCAACACCAGCAGTTCCAACGCCAGCCTCACATAGACGCAGCCGTCCACCCAGCTTCAGTCTCAGCTGCAGGTCGCCTCCTCTTCACCGTCTGGGGATGAAGACTCTCCAGCAGAATAGTCATATCACTTGCATGACAGAGGATCCTGGGATCAGATAGACTCTCTATTCCATCAGAGACAGAATCTGCTGGCTGTTGTGATGTTTTGGACGCATCAGGCCCTAGTATGAGTAGTTAACGCCTCGCTGCACATTCACAGTCCCACTGCTGCTAGAGCAACGGCTTTAGCGCTGGCCGCTGCCTTCTCAGCTTCCCCTGAACGGTCAGCTGTGCTGTGGCGCAGTCAGCGGCAGGTTCAGGGTCACGCTCCATCCCTGTGCCTTTCTTCTCAGGCCAAAACAATCATCTGCAGCTCACCTATCTAACTGCTACTGCAAGATATCTCCCCGTCTGTGTTAGTTTCAGTATGAAGCTGTTATGAAAATGTTATTTAACAGTAAACCAGTGTGACCTAAATGAAGCAGAGCAATTAACCTGAAGAGGAAAGAGTTCAGCGTTAAACTGGTTCCTTCTACTGTTTTCTGATGAGATACTTGATTCCCTGCCAGGCCATGTTGTGTAACAGTGTTTACGGTATTACTATTTGTAGTCAGCTGTCATATAATCTAGGTCAGAATCTTCCTGTTCAAACTTTCCGACTCTAACATTAAAGGCATAGATGAGTGAGGGAATCTGCAGAGAAGCTCTAGAGAAACATCTGAGGGTCCCCCCTCCCTCCCTCACTGTAAATCGGAGCGCTGTGTCTGATTTATCTGCCTTTACAGTATAGAGACCCTCCTATATGTCGTACAGTCAGGTTCAACAGTATTGGTCTATAGCTCTCACTAATGGAACATTCAGGGGCTCTATTTGTGAAAAGCCTTAAAACTCATTCATCTTTTATTGCATTATTGTAAACTCAATATTTAATCGTAAAATCCGTCCTGTTGGAGCAATTTCTGTAGATCAGGACGTATAAATATACAAACCATATGATTGTGATGTTTGGACCGAAAAGGCAGAAAACTTTTAGTTTTTTTTTTGCATAATGCAGCTAGTTAGCTTTCAGCATTGGTAATGGAGGCTTTGTGACCCCTGAGAGACCTTCAGCTGCAGCTTTACACACATGTAAAACCTCATATCCTTTATTAATCACACTGACTGTAGATATAGGCATGTGGTCATTTCCTGACTCAAAACTAGCAAACGTCTATGCTTGGATTTCTTGTTCTCTTGAGAAATGGGCCTTTGTTGGTTCCCCAGGACAATTAGAAATTATCTAAATTATAAAAAGCTCTTTCATTTATTTTCTAGGAAATAAAGTCCATTAAGAGCTGAGATGTTACTTATTTGACACCAATGTTAAGATTTCAACCTGATAAAGGTGAGTTTATTTTAAGGCTTTTTACTCTGCAGGTAGCTTTAATGAGAATAGCAGGTTAGAGACGCAGTTAAGGTAAACAGGAGAAACATTTATTCACCTTGGTATTTGTGCACTGCTCTGTAACATTCATGTTGTTTCAGCTGGTTCATGTTCTAGCCCAGCTTTCCCTCAGTATGCATTTATTGGGTAAATGTAGCCTGTTATGCTTTAAAGAAAGACTCGATTTATTTCACATGCAGACAAAATGTCCATTTATTGTAAATAGTTTCATTTTTCCACTATAGTGCATCAGAAATTGAGGTAATAAAGGAGTGAGAACACTGTCTTTGAATATCTTTTTCAAAGTTTAAACTATAAAGAACTTCGTGTAAATGTGAAAAAACAGGTACAGTTCTGATATCTTTTAAATTGTTCCATTGCACATATCAAAAGTCACTTTATCATATCAGAGCTGATGAGAAAGAGTTTGACTGCACTTACATTCACTGTAAACAGGCTGTAAGACATTGGCACACATTTTCCAACCACCAGTAATACTGCATCCATAGAGATGTGAAGGTATGCTAAATAAAAACATTCTTAAAAAATAGGAAAACTCTTAAAAAATAGAAAAAGTCTAAGTTGATTTAGTCGATGGCTAAAGTGCAAAGTGAACAAGAGAAACAAGAACATAATTTGTCCACCCATCTTCACAGTCCATTGATTTGCTAATGAACGTCCAGCAGTGGCAAATCAGTGCGTCGTTAATCTCTAAAGAGGCTTTGCTGCAGACAGCTAGTCGAGGAGGAGGAGGAGGAGGGAAAGGACTCCTATGGCTTGGCCTCCTGCCGTAACGGTGCCTCCTTTCCGCTCCGAGCTTGTTGCTCCAACAGGTTCACATCCAAAGAGATGATGGTAGGAGAGGTCAGTCCTGGACCTTTATCTTCTGTCCCAGCTTTTCCTTTAGCTCGGATAAAGCTGCAGGAAGGACTGTGGGGGGGGAAAAAATGAGTTTATGAAACCATGTGGTCATCTGATTAATTTGATAAACATTTTCCACCTTTACGACAAATCAGAATTAAATTGTCCTTTTTTTGGTCAGTATCATTAAAAGACATTTCTACTTGCTACATGTCAGAATAATCAGTGATTTTATGTTATTATCTTGGAACAAATGGTAAAAGCTCAGAGGAAGATATTCTGGCTGTTTTTGTTTGTTTGTGTTCATATTTAAATAGAAGCAGGCTTTGATTTTTCTTTTATTTTTAAATGGTTACACCTGAAATGCACTGGAAGAAATGTGGACTTCAACAGGTCTGGTTATGGCTTCAATGGGTTTTCTACATTCTTAAAGGAAAATATGACATTTATATCTACTATGTGTTAACCAATCAGGAAGGAGGATAGATCTGTTCTGGTAGGAAATAGTGAAAAAAGACCTTGACCATGAGCTTAAAGGCTGCTCAGAAACAAAGAAGCCAGTACTCAAAAAAATAAGAATTGACCTGATTAAACCAAATTTAAATCATGAACATTATACAAAACAAGAGGGTAAGAAAAACAATTTCAAGTAACATCTCCAGGCATCAGGCAGGATGTAACTGTTCGTACCAAATATACAACCTGCAGCACACATTTAAAAAACAAAGTGCTGAAATATTAAAAAAGTAACCCTGATCTCCTCCTTATGGATGATTGAAGATCAGAAGTGAAAACGAGTGTTAATACTATCCTGTTTATAAGAGCTTGTGGAGGAATAGCCAGAGTTTATCATATAAAAGGCAAACTCATTCTCTCTGTCTGGAGGGGGGAAAATAATTCTGACATTAGGCAAATTAAAATAATTTAACTGTTCTATGTTTTTTGGGATTTATTGACAGACAAAAAGAAAATAAAGCTTTTTTTCTGCAGCTTATTTGACCAACTCGTTTGAGCTGCATTGAACATGGACTTACTCTGCTTCTTCCTCTCTGGATCGGAGATCATCTTGAGCACCTCAGGAACGCTGGTGGGGGAGGTGGAGCTGCTGGGTGGTTTTACTGGGAGTTTTTTGCGTGGAGCAGGAATAGGAGGCGTTTTCCTCGCTACTGAAAGAAAAAAAACAATGAGCTGTGAATCGAGGCTGACAAAGCCGAGCATTTCCTGCCTGATGGAAACTATCTGCCGTCAGAACTTACGTGGAGTTGGAGGAGGGGAGTAATGAGCCCTCACATCTTCCTCCTCTGTTTGGAGACGGAATATTAGTCAGTGACAGGCATGACAAAAATGAAGACCCACCAGTTTATTTTTAAAGCCAAGTGCCAGGAAGGAACGATTGATGGAATGAGGGCGGGAAACTGCTCACAGATCTACTTACCCTGATCATTAGCAGGTGGATTTTCCTCTACGTCTGGTTCTGGATCATCGAACGTCTTTGTTTCGGTAACTTAAAGGAAAACATGCAATAAAAATGACTGATGAGTCGATGAAAATAGAATAAGACAAGTGAACTTTTAGCTTATGATGGCAGCAGCAGGAAAAAAAGAACAGCTTGATAAAAAGTGGTTTCAGCTAAATCATTTCCAAATGTTCACCTCATTTTAAAATCAATTTATGATACTCTATGGGTGGCTTTCTATTTACTTTATCTGGAGCCAATTTATGACTATGCTCAGGAAATAAAGACATGAACAAACTATAAAGAAATTGTTTTATAGAGCTGATTTATTGGAAGATGGAAAGTCATATACAGCTGGAGGTTGCTAAAAAAATTAAATAAAAAATAATAATAATAATAATAGAGGTAATGGTTCAAATCAGTGTATGTTTATGCCTCAGAATGGCCAGATATGAATCTAGAAATTAATTTTCTTCAAAGTCAAAGGAATGACTTGCAAATTGGTGTTTACAGAAACTCTCCACCCAATCTGAGTTTGAACTATTTTGGAAGAGAAATGGGTGAACTTTGAGCAGAGTTATGGTAGAGTCACAAGTAAAAGCTGGATTTACACGACTGATTTAAAGAAGCCGACTAAAAACATCAGCATTTGTAGTTAACTTAGCATAAATAAAAAGATAGTTTTCCCTCAATAGAGTGTGATTGTTTGCTCTATCACATAAAATCCAAATTAAATACTAAGATTTTTGGGTTGTAACATAACAGAAACCCATAAAAGATTGTAAAATAATTTCACATATTTGTCGCCTAATTAAATAAAGTAGATTTTTATAGAAATGAATAAAAATTGTCTGACTCTAGTTAGCATTTTTACAGTTTTTACACTTTTCTTTCCCAGTGTTTAGTTTTGTCGTTTCCTAATGTTGACTTTTGCTGTTTTGCTTAAGAGTCCAGAACAAAAGGAACAAACTCTGAAAGCCTCGCTGATTGTTGGACAAGTGGGCGTGAGGTGGACCGAACCCACTGTTCACACTTAGAGAAACCTAACTGATAACAAAGCACCGTCCAAACTTCCTGCACACTAGGATTGTTTGACTGGTGAAATGTTGCTTTTAATCTTTGAGAGGAATGCTTCATGCCTGGAAGTTTTTCAGAGAACTAATTGTGAGTCATTCTTCCTAAAGCAGTTTCTGGGAATCACGAGAACGGGACTGAAACATGAGAGGAATCTCATTTTTTACAGATGCTTAAGGCTGTAAAAGTGTGTTAAAGGACCGAACCTGGCCTGGGTTGCTCTGGGACAGAGACAGGGACAGGCAGAAGCTGCTGAGTCCTCTCTCCGTTTTCATTATCCGCTGAAATAAAAGCTGTGAAAGGAAGGAGGTGCATGGTTGTTTTTAGTGATATTTAGTTCTATAAAGATGAATAAAGTTAGGAGGAAAAAAGAAATCAGGTAGACATACAGATATTTTTGTCGTATTGTGCTTCTATGATGAGGGGAGTCAAGTTTCCATCTGTGCTTTCCACCATATATGTGACCACATCATGCAGCGTCTGAAAGTGGACCTGGGGAAATGACAGACCTTTAGCCATTATAAAACTATTAAACCCAGGGAAATAAAAAACACAGAGTCAGCAACCCTGTGCATATCTTTACACAAACTCCCAGCAGCCTTTAGGAAAACTGGGTTTCAAATCTGCTATCACGACAGGTAAAAGAGCATGATTCATCCACCTTTGCATGGACTACTGTTTATGTCATGAGATATGCAAATAAGCAGTTCCATGTAGCTTTACTGGCAGTCGCCTCCTTTGTTGCTAGTAGCTCACATAATCTATGAATTCCTGTGCATCATAAAAAGCATCAGCTATCCAGTGCAACAGGCTTTACGAGGGTTTATTTCTGCACACGGGCAAATACCAACACAACATATAATGCCTTCTATGTAGAGCCATACGCGTTTCTTCATTCTGCAAACACTTCAATGTATGTTAATCAGAGTTTAATCAAATCCATGATGGAAAGTAGCAGAACACTATGCTTCATTTTGAAAGTTCTTACTAAGAGAAAATATAAAAAGACTGCATTTGTATATGCGTTGCTTTGTATATGCAAACACTGACGTTTTTGCAAATCGCTCAAACTCACATGTAAAAAGGAGATTAATTGGATTTAGGGCTGGATGAATGGGTCTTACGTGCAGAAAAAAAAGCTTTTATCTAAATATTTCCACACTAGTTTTGGCTGCTTGTTTATGCTTCCGACTAAACTCTTACTCTGCCTCCAACTTGCTTGGCCTGCTGCATTTAGCTCCACGGATCCTCTCAACTCTTAGCTGAGGAAATTGCATCCCCACAGCATTACAACGCCACTCTTATGCATTACAGGGGAAGTTATATGTTTGCTGCTGAACATCTTAAGAATAAAGTGGTTGAATTCAAATGCACAACAGTTGAATAAATTATTTTTTTTAAAAAGCATTTTCTTCCCCTGCACTACTTATCTTTATTACCTATAATCCTGAAATAAAGCTTGTGGTTATAACATGCCTAAAAGTGTAAAACAATCATTTTATAGGACTCTTTACATGCAGTGTTGTGTAGACACTTCTGACCCAACACAAAAACAGCATTTTAACTTTTGCACATTTTGTGAAATTTTCTAAAACTAATACTTACAGGTTTTTCCACATCAATGTAGAAGCCTCCCCCTGGTTTAGAAAGAATGCGGTAGTGTCTGAAAACGGGGCTGAAAGGGAGAAATGAGCCGTGAACAAACAACAGCAGCAGCGACTGCAGAGGAGCAGAAACTGATTACTTCAACAGCCTCTAAGGAACAACGTGTTACATTTTGAGCAGCAGCTGGATCTTATGTCCAGAGGACATTTGGTTCCAGCTCAGGTTATCCTGAGCTATCTCTGTAGTTATGCTGTTATAGGCTTAGACCTCTGGAGGACATAGGGACCCCTATTCATCATTCTATCCCTATTCAACTACTCTGCTGAATCTGTTCTTTCAATCTCTAACGTTATTCTTCTCTCTGCTTTTTTTTCTCATAGTAGCTTCATCTGGTCTGTTCCTGTTTGGCTGTGACTCCATCCTGGAGAGAAATATCAGCTGTTCTGCTGCCATCAACACCTTTAATCATAGATGTTGGAGATTGGCCTGTTTTCCAGTGAAGTCCTGTTTCTCTGACTGTGACTAACTGGATGTGCTCTCTTCATCCTCTGACATGGGAGCTGGCTCGGAGCTCGTCTGCCTGGCTGTGTGTTTCCTCGATGGAGCCGCCTTTTACAGCTGCTTTTTTTTTTTTTATATGTCTGCTTCTGTCTCCTTGAACCCCAGTGGGCCTCAGCAGATGGCCGCTCACACTGAGCCTGGTTCTGCTGGAGGTTTCTTGCTGTTAAAAGAGAGTTTTTCCTCTCCACTGTCGCTACAAGCATGCTTAGTGTGATGGATTGCCTTCAAGTCAGTGAGTTGATGCAATCAACTAGTTTGCCTTAGGTAGAAAACTTTCAATCAATCTGACTGGATGATCTGGTTGAACTGTAAAGTGCCTTGGGATGACATGTTTTGTGAATTGGCGCTATAGAAATAAACTGAGTTGAATTAACACGTGTGCTTCATACATGAGTGCATTTACCCATCTAGATCCTGTTTGGTGCTGATGGCGAAGGAGCGTCCGTCTCTCCCGGGTCTCACCAGCAGGTTTCCTTTACTGGCTTCTCTCTCCAGCAGCAGTTCGGCCTCCAGGCGCGGCACCTCGTAGTAACAACTGCATTCAAATGCAGGGAAACCTTTACCCCACTCATTCATGCATGATCATTTAGAAACGGTTTGCTCCAGTAGAGACACTCACATGGGCATCTCTGTTTTGACAGCTGGAGGAGGACTTGGCTCTGGAAGGGGGTTTGCCAACCTTTTCTTCTCACTTTTGACCGTCTCTCTCAGCATGTGGAGCTGACCTGGCAGCAGGTTGAGGGAGAGGGGCACCTTCAACTACGGAGAGACCCAATTTATTCATTAAACAATATGGGGGAAAATATTGTGTAACACAATGAAGCACAAAATGGGTGGGTGTAAAAATCATTATAGGACAGACCTCAGCCACTGCGTGGATAAATCCCTTCCAAAGTTCCCGGGACTCTGCATTTGGTGCCTGCAGAAATCAGCAGACGGATATCAGCTTAGTTGCAAACAGGGAAAAAAAAAAAAAAAAAGTTATTCTGCCAATATTCACCCACAGTGAATTTAATGGTTCCATTCTTCATCTGGACGTTGAATCTGGCTGCATCCAAGTTAGGATCTGGGCTGCTGTCGTCCGTCACTGAGATCAGTCCACAGAGCTCCAGTTTCTCTACATACTGATGAAGCAAACAGGTACAATAAATTACAGATCTGAGCATTTTATCGTGACATTCCTCTAAGAGAGAAGACTTACATCGTTTTCTCTTTTCTCATTGAAGAAATAAAACGTGTTCCCACACAAACTGGTCCACAGCTTCCGAGCCGTCTGCAAAGACACACAGAGACCAGTTAGACAAAAGACAGAGCATCAAATCTAACACTAAAGAGGAGGGAAAGAGATAAGAGCAAAACAACAAGGAAATAAGCAGTGAGTCTTTGAGTGCTGGACGGGTCTTTATGAGTCAGCATCAAACTGTTTGCCATGTAAACAAAAGCAAGGAGCTGGAACTAGTTGAAGCTAAACAAAACCATACAACCCTATCAGATCAGTGAGATTAGGGCTAAAAATAGGAGATCGGACTAAACACCAGACTAAAGCACAGCTATTTATTTCTGGTGAGAGAAACCAGTTTTTAGGAATTACCTAACGGGAAATTATCTTCCAGATCAACGGCGACCAAACTGGCCTCAGGATTTATTGTTTGGAGAGCCAGTGGGACCAGTTTGACCCTTTGCTGTCCTGTCAGTCCCTGATTTGGTGCAGTTTTTGGAGCAAAGAGCAGACAAATGATTGGCCATGTTTTAGTGGTGGTGCAGAGAAGTCTAAACAGCTTAGGCTGCTTTCTAAGATGATTTAAAACTTTGTCAGATTTACTGTGTTATTTTGTACCATTAAGGACTGGGAACCATAAGTCATTGGATCGGTGATGAAAATAAGAATGATGTATTTAAATTGGAGGTAACGTTATTCCGACTTTAGTCCTGAACCAAACAGCTTTCGGGGTTAGTCTGAGGTTTAACCTGTCTGTTCAGGTTTGGACTGATTTATGGTGCATTTTCCCTGAGGGAATAACAAAGACTGAAGATTGTCGTCGGCTTTTCAGTGTTTCATCTAACAGAAACTTATGCAAATTTATTGAAATCAATGCATTCATCTAAATGTTGACAACTTTCATCCAGTTTTTACTGAACTTAAAATTGTGCAGAGCTGTCTGTTTTTTAAGTGCATTTAAAGAGAGAAACAAAATGATCTCTTGGGTTTTAATTGTTTATGCACTCGATGATCACAGCTAGTTGGTGAAAAAAAAGAGACTGGATCCCTCTTTGATTGACTGGAGGACTTCTGATTTCCATTCCCTGATAAAGTAGGGAAACAAAACCTTTGTGTTTAGAAGGCAACCCATCATGTCAGGAGTTCAGATGGCTGCAGGATGAAAAGGACCATGCAAAGCTACAATATTACAGCTGAATATTGCAGTGTCAATATTGTTTGCTCAACGTTTTCCATGATGATAGTTGGCACATCAGTCTCATTGAGTTATCGCACTGCGAGCTATAGAAGGCAGCAAAAGGCAGAACTTCCAAACCTAATTTTGGAAATCTGAAGTTTGATGCAGAGATATTGTATCCTAGCACAAATAGATCCAAACAGCCCTTGGAAAAATTGCACGCATAAATATTTAAAAAGACTTAAAATCTATGCATGCAATCTCTAGATAATGGCACTTTAAATCATCAGAAACATTTGCACACACAAAAAAAGAGACCATGTGTAGTTTGTTTCATACTAATGTTAACATAGTCATAAGAGCTAAAAAAAAAACAGTGATTCATTCATATTGGTAACATCTCATTTCATGGTGGAACCATGTCAGAAATCACAGCAGCAGGATGAGCTGGAATTTGACAGTTTTAACACAATCCAATGCATTTCCAAAGCTAACAAAGCTAAAAATGATAAAAAGTTGAGCAAACCGGATCTACCTTGTCTTTGAATGACCTCTTCTCCAGGTAACCCTCATGGTAAAGGTCTGGCAGCTCGCTCTTCCTCCTACCGGTTCGTGGTGCCATCACTAAAAGGTGTAGATTTTTCTATTACTTCAGAAATATAGATCTGCAGCTGTGATGAGACGTTTCTCCAGATCTGTAACACTGGAGCCACAGCCTGTGTTTGCATAATAAAGCTGACAGCTCTGCCTTTACTAAACTTGCACCTTCCCGGATTGGTCAGCACGCGACAGAGGGGGCGGGGCGTTTAAAAAAAACTACAGGTGAGACTGGTTATGACGTTGATGAGCTTTCTCATAGGTAGGAAAGTACCTGAGCCAAACCCAGAAACCAGGGAAGAAGTTGAAGGAAATTCAGAGATTTAAAATTAGCAGAGACTGTGAAAACAAGTTTTACTGTATAAACAAGCAACTCCTCTGCTGGAGGCTAAACTAATGTATCAGATAACAGAGAGGCAGCATATGTTAGTCTGCTGAGGAGATGAAACAGCTAAGGTTTCTACATGAGGTTGAAAACTAAATGTTCTGGAATATTAACCCTTCAATGCATATTTTTAAAGAGAAGTTTTTAAATTTTAATTAGCAGTTCCTCAAAAAAAAAAATCACAAAAAACATTTACATTTATGTTTGTTTTGTTTTTTAATGGAAACTAGCTTTGAGTTTTACATGACCTAGAAATATAAAGCAGCACAGAGACCTGTGCGTTTGTCAGCAGCTGGATGAGGCCCTCTGGGTCTCCTGCTATTTCACACCGTGAGAAGAAACAGAACTCTTCTTAGTTGAAGAAATGTCGCCATCTTGGCCCCATCAGATGATTTCTTCATCCAATTTGATCAGAAAGATAAACTTTACTAAAAAAATTATCTGATGATAATAAAGGTTGGTTTGTGCTGTTAGAATTGGTAAGCAGATACTTTTTTTTTTAAATAGAAAACAAATTTATTTCGAGATCATTTTTCACTTAATGTTTACCACAAAAAGCAACCCCAGTATTGGGTTTTAAAATTCTCTAAATTCTAGAGATGAATCATCATTTGGTTATAAAATATTTACTCAAAGGTAAGGACTTGGACACGTACATTTCTGTAGTGGGGACTTAGACTTAGAGTAGACCTGAAAGACTTGGTTGAGATTTATATAAATACCCATATAAACACCCTGTGCAATAACCCACTATAATAATCCTGCTTTACAAATTAAAATATAAAAAAGCTGTCCTATGTGGATGCACTGTAAATATCCCATGCACCTTTTTCTTCCTTTGGCTCCTTCTTCTTCATCTTTTGACAATTTGAGCCGATATAACGAGTACATTTCTACACTGTGAGATCAGTAAAGTCAATCAATCAATTTACAGATCATTTGGAAGTGATGCTAGAAAAGATATTTCTTTCCATTACAATTGAAAACAGGGAAGCCGGGAATTTAGTTCAACCCTCCTGGGACTTAACTCAAACCATGAGCTCTGATGAGATGAGATTAAAAGCTGCAAGGTAACAAACATCCCAGGTTAATGAAGTAAATATGTGGGAAAGGATGTGTTATTAATGATGGACGATCTGTGATGCTGCGGGCCTGTTTCTCTTATTAACTGCCTGTGAATCTTTGCAGGGTCCATGATATTCATGTCATACAGTTGACTGAAAACGGCTTTTGTTTTGTCTTTAAACAGGATACTGCTTTAAATATATGGCTGAGACACATTTAGTAATATTCAGTTGTTTTTACAATCCACCGGGCTGAATTAGACAGCCTAAACATCAGCTGTGTTTCTGTTTTGTTTTGGTCAAATTAAGCATCTTCGACAATATTCTTTCAAGCAGTTAATCTTGCATTTAATAAAGTATCTAAATGCAATTTTAACAAACGTCTTAGAAGAAAATATTATATCCATTTTAACTAACAACCCAATTTTTATTATCATTTATTAATTACAACTATAATAATTGATCAGAAAACCTTTATTAGGTCAAACAGAGCCCAGAAGAAATAGGCATACGTTTCCTAACGTTTATTTTGACCTGACTTGACGATGTGACAAACAGTTGTAAAAAACATAATAATACACTTCTGTGTGAGCTTCCAATATCAGTTTATGATTGATAGAAAACTACTGATGTAATAAAGTGAATAATCAGTCCTAACAACGCTATTACGGTAGACGATTTATGAAAGCACGTTTTGTTCAGAGTCCAGTTTTCTAATTGCACTTACTGGAGTTTGAACGAACCTAATGACTCATTTTCTGTGGGTAGATATGAACAAAATTTTAGCTGCAACTACATGTCTTTCTTTGATCTTTCTCTTATTGTAGTTGCTTTTAATTGTCTAAAAGAATAACCAGTATCAGGTATTTTATTTTTAGAAGCTTTTTTAATCCTTTCATTTCATTTATTTACATAAATTTATATAAGATCAACCATGCACTTACAGAGAAAAAAGAAAATATAATTCTTAATCTTATATTGCTGCAGAACTGAGATATAAAGCAGAGCCATTTATGCATTTTCAGTAAGAGTAAAACTTGCTTATTACTTCAGTACTTCAGCAATGACTTTGACCCTTTCTTTTTTATTTTATTATGAAATAATATGGCATAACACCATAGAGACCCCTGAAGTATAAGCAAGCTTTGATTTTAACTAATTATTTGTTTGATGTGAACAAAAAACTTAAAGTTACTCTCCTCCAATTCTCAGAATTATAATGTAAAATTAATATAAATGATTGCAATAAGTGAAGCTGGGTGATGGATGGATGGATGGATGGATGGATGGATGGATGGATGGATGGATGGATGGATGGATGGATGGATGGATGGATGGATGAGGGATGGATAGATGGATGATGGATGGATGGATGGATGGATGGATGGATGGATGGATGGATGGATGGATGGATGGATGGATGGATGGATG
>NW_015150988.1:459436-479936 GCF_000732505.1 Cyprinodon variegatus | reverse complement strand
GATGGATGGATGGATGGATGGATGGATGGATGATGGATGGATGGATGGATGGATGGATGGATGGATGATGGATGGATAGATGGATGATGGATGGATGGATGGATGAATGGATGATGGATGGATGGATGGATGGATGGATGGATGAATGGATGTTTAGGGAACTGCAATCAAGCGGAGCAGGAAATGCTATTTTTTTGTGAAGTATTTCAAAGAAGTAATGGTTCCTAACAGATAGTTGTCATGCCAACCAGTAGAACTGAAAGAGGAACTTCCGGTTTCTCAGGCGGATTTCCAGTAATGACAGTAGATAAACATTTCTTTCTGAAAAGCTGTATTTTGTTAAACAAACCTGACCGCTCGGGACTTTTTAGCCTACATTCTCCAGCTGAAGAAGCTACGTACCGTCACGTCACGTAGCGATTCTGCACCTCTTACGCAATCTGCGCATTGTCCGCTCCTGTCATCGCGGCGCACCACCACCCTGGTCAGTGCGGGGAACTACTTTCTGTAACCGCCGCTCTCTCCTGGAGCCTTTTCAACCACACAATGGGGAACAGAGATGATGAGTATGATTTCTTGTTCAAAGGTAAATAAAACAGACTGACATTAGAATCCTTTAAGAGCCATTCTTCAAATTAGCAGGCTAACTACGTAAACATCAGCTAACGGTAGCTAGCAGAGATGTTTTCGTTGTCTGTTGACTCACTTCCCTTGTTTAATAAATCCATTGTTCACATTTAGTTTAGGTGTGGCAGCTTGTCTTTGTGTTCAGTCTGACTGTTTGTTCTTCAAACATTTTTATAGAAGCAGAGCGATAGTTTAGCAGTGAGTCCTGCAGGCTAATGGTTTGTCCTGCTGTGGTCAGAAGGATGGCATTATAACTGATACTGTTTAAACACTGGATCATCTTTTAAAAATAGATTTTACTTTTAACTAAAATACAAATATTGTTTTGTTTTTTTCAGAAAGCCACCGTGTCCATTTTTCTGTTTGCCTATTTTTTTAAGCAAAAAAAAAAAGCTTAGTTGGATACTTGATCCCTCAGGGAGGAAACTCACACCCTCTGAAAGGAAGAAAGAGGAAACTCCATTGTTGTTTTTTTCTATTGTCAGGTTTCTAATGACCTCTGATCTAAGGTAGATTTCAGTTTGATCTCTGAATCTATCTGGACTCATTTCTTTACCAAACAAAGTTGGATCTAATCAGACTGGATCTAGAGCCACTTCTATTTCCTGTTAACCTGGTTGGGATGAAGAAGTCTTAATGTATCACTGAATATTGCATATCTGTGTTCCTTAGTTTATTATTATACTCAAACTCAATTTTACAATGAGTTAGGAAGATAGACGTTCACCCTGTTGTAGATGATCATTAATTTAAAGCAGTTAAAGGGCCCCAGCCTGGGGCCGGCGGGGGGCCCCGGCTGGAGAATACTGATGACTCGTCAGGATGACACAGGAACAGAAGTCTTGAGAAAGCATTGAGTCAGATTTCTAGAGAGCGGCTATTGGCAGCTCCTTCCTGCCTGATTCCCAACAGTCCAGTTTTATTCCTCTGCAGTTAGAACAGAGACTTTCACTTTGAAATCTGTCATGCACTACGAAAACTATCAAGAAATAAGTAAGAATACCTTAGATTAAATGTATGTACCCTTAATTTGAGTGAATGGAATGAGTCTTTTTATTCTTAAAATAAGATAATTAGATAATATGTTATTGAAATAAGACACTGCAATCAGTTTTTCTTATTTTAAACATAAATTGTCTTGTTCCATTGGAAAAGTGTTTCACTAACCTTCTCAATTCAAGAATAAATGCACTTATTTTAAGAAAAAATGTCTTATTTAGATTTATGTTTTTTGCAGTGTGTATCTATTGCAGACATGGAGCTGTGACTTTAACCTTAAATAAACACCCTACAACATCATTGCATAAGAACACCCATGATTGTCTAATTAGTGTTCTCCAAAAGGACAGATCTCCATCCTGATTACAAAATCAGTTGTTTTCTGTTGTAGAACAATAATAAAAAACTCCGAAATCCCTTTGTTGTCCCACAATGGGGGAATTCTTTCTCTGCATTAACCCCTCCCCTTGGAGAGCAGTGGGCTGCCATCGTGCGGCATCTGGGGAGCAGTGTGGGGTTGAGGATCTTGCTCAGGAACCCAGAGTGGCAGGCCTTGGGGATCGAACCAGCAACTTTCAACCTTCTCAGTGCACAAGCACACTGCTCTAACCAACACGCCCCCATGATAATAAATAATAATAAAGTTATTGAATTAAAATCAAAATAGGGCTAAAGAAAGATTAATTGTTATTAATCGATTATTGAAATAATCATCCGCTAATTTAGTAATCAATTAATCGTTACCCACAGTATAGAGACTCTGAAACATGCCTTTAGCTGACAGAGCGATCCACTTATAGCAGCAGTTATATCAGGATTTAAAAAAAAAAATCTGTGAAAATTTAAAACATTTTCTTCTGTTAATATTCTCTACTGAGAACTCCTTAAGTGGCAAAGTTTTAGTTTCACCTGGTTTAATTTAGTAAAAAATCTTCTTTAAGGAACTTTGGGCTATCCAATTACTAATCGATTAATCAAAACAATAATCAACAGATTAATCAATTTGCAAAATAATCATTAGTTTCAGCACTAAATCAAAACTAAACTTCATTCTATTTTCTTCTGTTTACTAAAAAATCCCATGAAGGGTTGGGATGCTTTGAGGCATTAATCTGTATTGCTTTATTTTCAGTTAGATTTAAAACTACTTTTATATCAAAGCCTGCAGAGTGAGCAAGATGTTTATTATATTGAAACAATTTTAAAAAGTCAGGATAAGCAGATCATTCAGAGGCTAAAGGAACATGGTGGCAGCTGGGAAAAGTCTGATTGGAGCTTTTTCCAAAAGTGATGGAAACAGATTACGGCATTATTCAACCAGCTAAGCAGCAGCAGGCAGGGGAGGGGCAACACTGCACTACTAGGCAAGCAACTGACGATTATTTTTTAAATCGATTTATTTGTTGATTATTTTTTTCAATTAATAATCAGATAGCAAAAGGTTCCTTAAAGAAGACTTTTTACAAGATTAACCCAGGTGAAACTGGAAAGAGAATATATATATATATATATATATATATATATATATATATATATATATATATATATATATATATATATGTATATAAATATAATTTTACAATTTTGATATAATTACTGCTCTAAGTGGGCTGCTCGGTCAGCTTAAAGTATGTTTTACAGTCTCTATATGTCAGTTAAGTATTAATCGATTAATAATTATTTGACAGTTATTTCAATAATTGATTAATCACCATTAATCGTCCAACGTAATAATTAACAATAATGAAATGTGTCAGCCCTATGCAGCACTACTCTGCACTCTATAAAGTTGTAGAAACAATCAAAGTTGGAGGTATTTTTTGGAACAACTAAAACTTTCAACGCCTGAATTTACTTCAATTTAAATCAAATGTTTCACCTCTCTGCTTGTTTCCAGTTGTCCTGATTGGAGACTCAGGTGTGGGGAAGAGTAACCTGCTGTCCCGTTTCACCCGAAACGAGTTCAACCTGGAGAGCAAGAGCACCATAGGGGTGGAGTTCGCCACCCGCAGCATCCAGGTGGACGGAAAGACAATAAAGGCTCAGATCTGGGACACGGCGGGACAGGAGCGCTACAGAGCCATCACCTCAGCGTGAGTTGATGTTGTATTAGTTTGATTTAGAAATATGTCTTCTGGTTAAAGATTGTATTTCAGGTTGTCCTGATGTTTATGCTCTGTTTTAATTGCCATGTAAGTTCCTTTAATTATCTGGCTTTTTCAGCAGATAATTCTGGTTATATTTCTGTATATACAGGAAAAGAGCAACACAGTTTGCCATTTATTATAGATGTTAAACATTTAAAACATCCTTTTGTATTTGATATCATCCTGCTTACTCTTTCCCCTCCTCCCTTACCCTAAGGTATTACCGGGGGGCCGTGGGAGCGCTCCTAGTTTACGACATCGCCAAGCACCTGACGTACGAGAACGTGGAGCGCTGGCTGAAGGAGCTGAGGGACCACGCCGACAACAACATCGTCATCATGCTGGTGGGGAACAAGAGCGACCTCCGCCACCTCAGGGCCGTTCCTACCGACGAGGCGCGAGCGTTCGCAGGTAAACGGCTCCGAATTCCTGCTGAATTTTCTATTTCTAATTCTGCAGAAATATTTAGGAGCCAATTATTTTTTTGTTAATAATCAACAAAGTTTCTTGTTTTAGTGGGTAATCTAGCTAAGTTTATTCTACTTCATTGATATCTGTTATGGTTTTTGGTTATTTAGTCATGTTTCTTTGTTTCTGGTTAGTTTATGATTAATTTGGGTGAATTATTTTTATTAATACTGTAGGCTGTTAATGGGAGGACCAGCATGCATCTGGGTGGGTGTATGTTTTTTTTTTTTTTACCAGCTCAAGAGAATAATGGAGAAAATGTTTTCTGTTTGCCTGCCTGAGGAGAAATAAACTGAGAAAACGGAAGTTTACCAGGAACATTTTTTTCTTTTGCCTGCGTAAATTAATTAGTCCATGGTGCATCTGTGGATTTCTTTTTTTTCTGTGTCATCAAAGCTCGACCACAATACAATTTGAAATATTATCCATCTTCTCCTTTCCTCAGAAAAGAACACTCTGTCATTCATTGAGACGTCGGCGCTGGACTCCACAAACGTAGAAGAGGCGTTCAAGAACATTTTAACAGGTAGGGGGCGCACTGCTGTGGTTTATGTGGCAATGAGTGAATAAATGAACAGATTTCAGGCTCAGACAGGAAACATGTTTAATGTTTAACACGCTGCTGTAACAATCTTCACCAAAGAGGGAAACGTCTCACATTTGAAATATTTTATCCTCAAGTTTTCAAGGCTTTTTTTTAACCCAGGGTCTGTTTTGGTGAAGCATGATTTCCTTCAGTGGGTGACGGGTCAGATCCCACAGCAGTGAAGATAACTTCCAAGAACAGGATTAGATAGAGATGAATCATATTCAGCAGCGTCTCATTCTTATTGTTAATATCTTGTTGTTTATCCCTCCCCCCCCTCCAGAAATTTACCGCGTCGTTTCACAGAAGCAGATAGCTGACAGATCTGGACACGACGAGTCTCCGGGTAACAACGTAGTAGACATCAGCGTCCCGCCGACGACTGACGGCCAGAAGGGCAACAAACTGCAGTGCTGCCAAAGCCTGTGACGCTCTGAAGACCCCGCCCCATCCCACCCCCCATCATCACACCACCAGTGCACTTTTCTTTCCCCTTCAAAGCCAGCTCTCCCTTTACTTTATCTTGCTCCTGTTTTGTTTTTGTTTTTTTCCATTTTCCTCAAAGGTTTTGCCTTTTATTTCGTAGTAATACTTTGAAAGTCACTCGTGCTCTTCTCCTTCGCCATGAGGGAAACATTTCAGAAGCCTTTTACGTCCATCGAGTTGATCGTGGAGTCAGAGTGAAGGATGGAGGCCATCGCTGCTGCTGTAATAAAGCTGTTTGAACCCTACTGTAAAGCTGTCAGTACAGCAAGGTTAGGAAATGCATTTCAGTGCTCGCCACTAGATGGTGCTGTGTAAATGAACTAAATAGTTATTCAGCCTGATGAAGCAGTATTCAATGTTTGACAGTGTGCTTCTTACTCCCATCTGTCATCATGCCAAAAATATTCTCACTAAATATTTATTGAAAACAAAACAAGTCGGCTTAATTTGTCATTGTCTTACTTTCAGTTGAAAAACTGTAAATTTACAATAAAACTCTTGACTGAAGCACTTTGTTGGATGTGATGTCGTTCACGTGAAGCCGAACCTCGTTTGGTTTTATGCATCTTTGCAGCTTCCAGCTGAGCTACACATTAGAGACCAAAGACGGTTTGATTATCGCTCACTGATGCAGCTTTCAGTCAGAAGTTTCTGCTTATTTATTGTTATAAACACGTCAGAATTTTTCCTTTAGTTACTATTAGAAGGTACGTTACAGATTAGTTAACATTCTACTATAGCAGCTTTCTAGAAATTTTTATACAAACGAAAATACCACCTAAACATGCATTTACCTAAGCATTTTTAATAATAATGATTTAGGGTTCAACCAATCAGCTAAATGAAAAAAAAAGCCAAATAATTTAGTAATGAATTAATGGCTTAGTGTAAAAAATCCATAACATTTAATTTACTGAAATAAAAACTCAGAGTTATAGTTAAGCCAAAACTGTTCAAGAAAAACTTTTTAGTTAAGAGGGAAAACCTCGTTATGATAATTTAACTTTATTGATCTCACATTAGAGAAATCCACTCTCTGCATTAAACCCCTCCCCTTTGGGAGCAGTGGGCTGCCATTGTGCGGCGCCTGGGGAGCAGTGTGGGGTTAAAGGTTTTGCTCAGGAACTCAGAGTGGAAGCTGTGGGAATCGAACCTTCTCAGAGCACAAGGACACCGAATAAGCAAACATTACCAAAACATGCTCTATCCAAAAATCCAGAGGTTGTGTAGTTATAAATTCTGTTCAGCATATTTTTGCTATCTGAAGAATAATTTAACAGATTGTTAGCTAAAAAAAAATCCTTAAAAGTATTCCCTGGTAAGTTGTATGACGGTCTGAGTAACTTCTGAATCTTCCTGCCTGTTTTGCTTTGAAGTCTGAGGTAAAAAAAAAAAAAAAAAGCACTTTTTTTTTTAGGTCTTCATTACTCTGCTAGTAAAACATGTTACAACACTGAGTACCTAAGGCTATAGCAAATATACCGAAGAAAATGTTTCTTCCCGTAAAGAATTCAGAGGTCTGTTGGAACAACAGCAGATGGGTCAGAGAGGAAGGTTTATATAAAACTGCTCTGATGGAAAGAGGTTCAAGGTAACTCTGGAGGAGCTGTAGAGATTCACAGCTCTGGTAGAACCATAAGTTATAAAAGGAGAGTCCCATTTAGACATGCTGAGGTCACAGCTGACATGGAGATAAACAGCTATGGACTGGTCAGACTAATGCTGAAGTGATTTTTTTTTCCCCTAAATGTGGTGGAAGCCTGATATTATTAATAATAAAAGGATAAATTTAGGAAAATCTCATCCAGTCTGAATGCTGGAACCAACAAATGGGATCAAAATGGTACTTTGGGCGCAGAAAAACACCTCCACTAAAAGGACTGCAGCAAAAGGAGGATTTAGGGGCTGAATTTAAGCGGAAAAGGAAAATAAGTTTAGAGCTGCTGTCACTGGTTTAAATTTAGACTAGGTTTGATATTTCTTTTTAGAACAAAAAAAATAGCAAAGGTTAAATATGGGCTTTTATATTAGCAAAATACTGCATATTTCAGTGATTAACTAAGAAATCAAAGTTTTTAGTTCTGTGAATGTTTAAAATAAAGAAGCCTCTTTTTTATGCTCATGAAATGAGCCATAATTTTACCAGTGTTTAGATTTCCTATAAATACCATTCAATAGTGATTTTTTGTGTTAATGAGTCAAAATCAGTATATTTCTGGGAGCAATTTAATCTGCAGTAAAGAAAGAATGAAACCAGTTTTCTATAAACAGTCATAATAGGCTGCAGATAAAGGATGGATGTGAACAAAACTCCAAAACACAAAGAAGGGGGGATGTTTTTTTCTTGTCTGAATTTGTTTTCTACCCCTAAAAGATCAGACTGACAACAACATAAACAAACCTAATACTTTTAACTCATGCTTCTCCACCTAAGCTGCTTATTCAGGCGACCGGATGATGAGAAGTGACTGATTTCACAGTAAAACTTCAGATTAGCAGTTTGTTTTCCATCAGGATTAACGAGCTGTTGACCAAAACAGATGAGCCCCTTCCCTCTGTGCCGAGGACAGAGGATTAGATGTAAACAAGCTTTTTTTTTTTTAATCATTAGTACAACAACACAATCAGCAAACAGTACGCTTTCTAGATTAATACTCACTCCAAATTTATTATTACATCTTACCAAACAATTCTTGGCTGATTGAAGGTAGCAGGACGTCAAAGTCATCGTATCAGAAAACAACTTCAGAAACAAAGAACCGACACTCATCCTATGAAATACAAACAATCCTGCCTCTTAATAAAAAGAGGCCAAAGTGTTAGAAAAGCAATTCAAGTGACATTTCTATGTTCATTAATGTACACAACCCAAAAAAATATTATTTACAATCTTCTTGTTTGATGACATTTCAAGGTTTCAATACATAAAGATTAAAGAACGACAACAGCTAAAAAAAAAAAAAAAAAAAATAAACTACATATATCCTTATGAATAGAAAAATATATCCATCCACCCGAAAAAAAAAAAAAAAAGGCGTCTCTATGGTAACGCTGTCGCCAAAACAGGGCAGTTTTGCATAATTTTTACACAATGTGGAAAAACTAGATGAACAAAATTTATATTTTAATATTTTCTATTTTTTATAGAAAAAAAAAGACGAAAATAAGACCAAATATTTAACCAGAGCCACGGCATGAAGTATGCGAGGACATCTTAGCATCATCACACCTTTCAAAGTGAACAAGATCAAACTGTAAATGTATTTAAGTTAAAATTAAAAAAGTCAAAAAATATTTTGTGTAAAACCAAATCAGTTTATCTGCCTTTTTACTACTGATGTAGGTTTGTTTGGTGAAATTAATCCTAAATGCAAACATGAATTAAATTCCATAAAAGCTTTCTGGAAACCTTAAGAAAAAAGGTCATAATTAAAGTGATCCAATTTATTTTCCCCAAATCCAAAAAGCTGTAAGCAGCATTGAGTTTTGTACTTTTCTTGTTTAAGTTATTTCATTGAGGTTCTTTAGGACCATCGTTATCTAAATATCTAGATTAAATTAGCTGCTTCCACAGTTTTGAAGAAATCCAACACATTCGGGTGTAGTACTAAAATAAACGATAAAGATTGTTTGGAGAGCGTCGAAATCTGATGTAACTTTTGGCAAAATGTACATTTACAACATAACCAAGAAAACAAAAAAAGGATATTTATTTCTCCTTAAAAACAGTTGCTTTTCTGTCCTGCTAAATAAACTCCTTATAATTAAGTGCTGATAATAAAAACCCTACATGATGACGCCATTAAAGCCTGCTACAGTTGGAAACTGTAAATCTAGCCAGGAAAAAAATTGAAGAAATAAAAATCCCCAACTGTGCAGCTTGCATGCATAACTGTGCTAGTTGGACTCGTTTACAGTAAAAAGCCTGGGCTTCACAGTGTTCTTATTGCACAATCTCATGTTACGCAGTCATCCCGCGCTACACGAGAAATTCAAAATTGAGCTGCGGTTTAAGCTCAGGCTGCTTGGGAACATTTGGATCGTGAAGTATAAATCTAAATCAGGGGCTTTTCCGACTCCCAGTAACAGTAATATGACGGCATACTGCAAGCAGGAAAGGATGAAAAGCCAAAGCAGGTTCAAACACGTCCACCTTAAATTATGTGTGGGCTGCAGCCACCGTTCTCCACACGCTAGAAAAATTCTTCCACTGTCTTGCAAAGGTTTTCATACTCCTTTAAATACTGATAAGTTAGAGTTACAAACTATGTGTAATCTGGTAACAAATGCTCCACTTCACAGTTAGCGTCTTTTTTTAATTTGTAACGTTTAAAAATGTGTAAAACATCAGGGGTGTGAATACTTTTGCAAGGCACCAAACGTCCACTTAGTGGCTGCCCACCTATAAGGGACAGTCTCAGCCCTGGTAACTGTGGCTGGAGCTCCTCCCATCATCCATGCTGAGGAGGCAGAAGAAGTTTTTAACGACCCATGCCGTCTCCATCTTGTCTTTTTTGCATAATCTTCATCAAACCTCCAAATCCAAGATGAGAAACATAAAGTACTCAATGAAACCGTGGTTCTTTCTGCAGATTGTGAGAAGCAACATGGCAGCAGGCTAAACAAAAGGAAAATAAACAAAGAGCCTAGAAGTGCGTCTGAAGTCCAGCCATGAATCCCACATGTCTGCATCTGCTCTCATACCATACTCTCACTGGCAGACTTCTTCAGTTTGTTAGAGAGCAAGGAATGCTGGGAAGAGTTAGACTCCTTCGCTTCGGGAATGAGGAGACGTACTTTCTGATTTGTTCTTCTCCACTCGGAGTAAAGCTGACAGTGGTAGCGGAAAGATACCTGGAAACGGATAAATACAGGTGAGAAGCGTGAAGGTTAGGATGCCGTAAACAGAGCCGTGTGAGAACCTGCTTTACCAGAGTCCAGAGGACGTAGATGGTGAAGAGGGCAATGGTGAGCGCGATGAGCCCCACGGCCTGCAGCCAGCTCCCCATGTGGAGATGGTCCTGAGCTCCCCGCAGGCACAGCCAGCCAGAAATGGCCGCTAGAGGCGTGATGAAAAGGAAGCACACCATGTCGCAGAACAGCGTCCTCTTTTCGTTGCGAGGGCCGGGGTCATGCAGCCACTGTGGAGTGAACACGACAGGAAGGGAATGTTAAAAAAAAGCAGGAAGGTAAAACCTTCAATGGATGAGTTGGTGTAGCAGGCAAAGCTATTCTGGATGAAGCAGAGGACAACGTGCAGACGCATGCAGACAAAGCGGAGGACATTGACCTTTGTTACCTCTGTGAGAGGCCGGGGTCGCCTCTCGATGCTGAACTCTGTGTGACACAGCTCACAGTAGTTGGTGTTGGAAGATGACAGCCACTTCTCCAGGCAGCTCTTATGCACCGTGCCCAGCGTGCCCGTGCAGTCGCACGGCGACAGGAGACCCTCGCTGCTGCCTCCTTCGTGGCAGATACGGCAGATGGGACCATCGCTGATCCAAAATTGAAATATTTAGGTGAAATGACTGATCCTGAACCACATAGAAACATTTTTTATTTTTTTTAACGGGCCCTACCTTTGAACGCTCATGGGTTTGAGCACCGAGGACAGCAGCCGTCCATCCAGGGCCGTCACCTGAGTGACATAGAGCGCCTGGCATCCTTCGCCAGCCGTTTCCTCGACCGTCTTCCACAGACCCGCCGTGCCGGTGCAGTCACACAGGGAGCCGGGCAGGTGGCAGCATCCGCCTGTTGTCATGGTCACTGCGCCACCTGCGTCCAGGCTCTGGCTGCACAGGCAGAACCAATGGCGTAGGGTTGTGATGGATGAGTCAAAGAGGAGGGGTGGGCGATACGTACGTACGTACTCCGCAACAGAACAATGTCTCTACAAAGAAGACATTAACAACGTTGTTTATGTGTAAACAAAAAGCGTGCAAACATGAAAGAAAATGGATATGAACACCTTTGAAAATAAAAGAAACTGAATAACATATTGCCCTTTTAAAAAGATATAAACATTTGTTTTCGGTGAGCTAAATCTACAGTTTTTCGGTAAATGACAAGATAGTCATCAATTCAGAGGGGAGAAAATGTGGTGATCATAAAGTTCATTAAAAAAATTATTGTATTAACAGCTGTAACAATAATAGCGGTAGCAGTTAAAGCAGTATTAATGTTATTAGTGGCAGAAGTCATGATAACAGCAGCTTTCTGAAGTCCTTCCACTGCCTCCCTGTAGCTCAGAGAACGGACTTTAAAACATTTCTGTTAGCTTTTAAATCTGTGAATGGATCAGCAATAGAGCTGCAAATAATTATTTTGCAAATCAATTAATATTGATTATTTGTTTCGATTCATTAATTAATAATCAGATAGCCAAAGATTCCTGAAAGAAGACTTTTTAAGAAAATAAACCAGGTGAAACTAAAACTTTTCCATTTCAGGAGTTCTGGAGGACAGAGCAGAGTGACGTCTTTTTTAATCTTAAAAGCAAAATGTTTATATATATTATTTTAAAATTTTGATTATAACTACTCCTCTTAGTGGGTCGCTCTGTCAGCTAAAGGCATGTTTAAGAGACTCTATACATCAGCTAATGAATAACCATTTACTAAATTAGTTGATTATTTCAATAATTGATTAATCCGATTAATTGTTTCAGCCTTTATCAGCTCTTCGAATCCATAACAGATCTGTTGTCAGCGGATCAACCTCCCAGACCACTCAGGTCTTCTAGTTCCAGCCTACTCTGTTCACCCAGAACTAGAACCAAACACGGAGAAGCAGCATCTATGCTCCACTGATCTGGAACAAATTCCAGAGGAGTGGAAAAGTGATGAAAGCCTGGGTTAAAAACCCATTTCTTTAGAGCTGTTAACTGAAGTATTATAAGTTTAAGATTGTGATCCATCTGTTTATTACCTGCTTTTATCAAGCTTTTTTTCTTGCTTTTATTCTCCTTTTTTGTGGTCCAATTGTTTTACAAAAGTTTTTGCCTTTTTTTTCCTTCTATTTTATCATCTAATTCATGTAAAGCACTTTGATTTGTCCATGTACTGGTTTGTGCTATACAAATAAACTTCCCTTGCCTTACAGTCATATAAAATCAGCAATAATAATGCATGCCAGAGGAAGAAGAATGGCTTTTTTCTTCTTTTTTGTTTTTTTTAAAGCAGTGAATACTAAAAGGAAGGCTCCAACTTTTCCCTCCTCGATTGAGCAAAAGCCAAATTTGCCATGTTTGGAAATATATCCTGACACGAATGCCGGGTTATTCTTACTCAACATCCTGAGTCATTTAAGTGGGAAATTATGAATTCACTTCCTGTCATGTCAGCAGAAAAACACTTCTGAAGAAAAGGATTATATCAGCTAGGAAAAAGCAGCTTGTTTGGAAACCGACCCGCTTTTCTCGCCTCAAAAAAGCAGCTGCTGATTCTTTTTAAAGTCTTGACTGGTGCCAGTGACCATGTGGCCCACTGATAACCAGCTGTTTGCCTCCAGATAACCCTCTGAACGCAGATAGCATCAGCATTGGCCTACATTCACTGCAGAAACATACTTTCTATATTAACATTAAACAGAAAATGACATCTAAAAAAATTAAGTACTTGCTGACATTAATTAAACATCAAGTGTGCTTCTTGTTCAAATCTGTGACTAATTTATAGCTGGGTTGTAAAGTGAATTTAATGTTTTTGCTCGGTCACCTTCTTTTTCTTTTATAAATATGAACGTTTTTTTGACAAAGGAACGTTAAAAAGTTACTAATCAGCCTGAAACAGTAATGCCAAAAAATAAAATGAGTCTAAAAGCTTCACCATGAGACTGAGAGCTATGCCAACACAGCAGCACCTTCATCAGAGACTACATGCTTCCTAAATCAACCCAAATCTTAAACGTTCCTCCTGATCTGCTGAATTAAAATAATACTCAGTCTATTTGTTTTTTCTGTGGACTGAAACATTTGGTCACGAATATGTGTCACAAACATTGACCCAGATAAACAAAGAGGTAACCCCCCTCCTCTCAAAATCAGACACAACAGTTGAGCCTAATCAGTCCCTCACTGTCTGCTCAAACACAGGCAGAGTCTAAACACTGGATTTATTTTCCAAATGTCATTTTACCTTTTAACTAAAGACAGTAATTATCTAAAATCAGCCGAACCAATTAGTCAGGATAAATGGTAAACGGAGAAGCGTAGATTATCTGATAGCTCTGGCTATAACCAGGTAATATGAAAGCTGCAGACAGACGCTGGAGCTTTGATACAGACTAATGTCTGGAGCACAGTAGCAGGGTTATGGTGCTGAAAGCAAACACCACAGACTGTGAATAAACACAGGAAACCCCTCCTAATGGCTTTGCTTCGCTGCGCAACTAGTTTCCTTATTTTTTTTAATGTTTATTAAACGTGTTACAGAGCCGTAAGCTAGCTGTCAGAGACCAAATGCTAACAGACCGTTAGAAAGCAAACCAGCCAACCATTACTCACCTCCGTCTGCCGGTCTTCAGCGGCGTTTCAGCGGCGCCCATAAAAGCTGGCTTTGTCTCCTTACTTTCATTTTCACTGTAGGAAGGAAGAAATGAACCTTAACGTGGGTGCAGCGGCTCAACCGGAGCTGTGTGTGCTAACTGGCTAGCAGCGCTATCTCTGTCGCTCTACTGTCAGTCAGCAGCGAGCGCGAGCTTCCGCTTTCCTCGAGGCTCCGCTTCGTCTGCAGCTGGGTGGTTATGCGGGGAGGGGGGAGGAGACAGCTGAGCGTCAGTGGGCGGGGCCTAACCATACTCTCATCTGGAAATAAACAGGCCCATCATGGGCTCCAACTGTCAGAAACAATTAACCCCGCCTTGTAAACACCCAGGACAAAGGACACGCGCTTAAGCTCATAAAACGACTATTATATGATTTATAAGACATATTTGCATGAATAAAAAGTATTTTCAAACTTATTGGGATTTTAGTAAGAACATAAAGCAGCACCATGGAGTTGTAAGGTGGAGGAGAAAATGTGTTTCAAAGAAAATGTTTCCCAGTCTTCTAATATTATACATTAATGTGTTTGAATCTAGTAAATAATTAATGTTCTGCTACCCACAGCCAGGGGCGGATTTAGGACATTTGGGGCTCTAGGCAAAGAGAGGCAGGGGGCCCTCTGAATTGAGAAGACAACACATAAAACAAACCCATTATACAGACATTTTAATAGAATAGACGTACACTATTTGTTCTACCTTTGCTCCCTTTCTTCTTGTCCTTTTTTCTTTTCATATTGGCAATGTACACAGCTGACTTTTCATGCTGTCTCACAAGGAATGAAAGATTCTTTTCCAATCACTAAGCCCATTCTGACTTAGCCGATTACACAAAAAGGCAACGGCAAAAGTAAATAACCCAGTCCTTCTTTTCACTGTAGACAAGCCATGATCTGCTTATCTGTTCTCCATTTTTCATTTGGATGAAATAATAGCTGCATGAATCATGACAGCAGACAAGATAGAGGAGAGCAGGAGGCGGGGTTACCAATCTACTTGCTCTGGAGAGCAGAGTTCGCTGCTTTTAGATGTTGTCTCCAAAGTCTCCAGTAGCAGAAAAGAAGTCTCTAGATTTGGTGCTAGGCGCTTAAAAAAAAAAAAGTGCTAGAGGGGTCTGAAAAAACACTAAATATAGCGACAAAAGCGCTAAGTTAGCACCATTTGTTTTCAAATGGTTTGCTGCTGTCTGTTTGGACCTTTCTGAACATGTGCAGCAAATGGACGGATCCAATATGGTGGCATTTTAACAGTTATTTTTATCAAAAACATAATTAATGTGCACAAATAATTAATAGCTGTATTAAGCATACATGTAAAAGGAGTTTTATGGGGCCCCCAGGAACTTCGGACCTAGGCAACCGCCTTTTTTTGCCTAATGATAAATCCCCCCCTGCCCACAGCATGATGCCGTCACCATTGTTTTTTCATATTGGATGTAGGTAATGTTTAGTGTGCATCAACCACCATCAACATCCTTTTAGTCTAAAGATTTATATAGATCTTGAAAACCTGGAGTGGAAAAACACACTGGAACCTTCTTTTTTTTTTTTTTTTTGCTACCCTTACATGAAGTGGTTGGCCACTCTGGGTCCCTCAGCAAAGACTCTTAACCCCACACCGCTCCCTGGGCGCTGCATGATGGCAGCCCACTGCTCCCCAACTGGATGGGTTAAATGCAGAGAGTTAATTTTGTTGCGTTGTACTTGTGACAGTGTAATGACAATAAAACACTGAAATAAAGGCTACATTGTGGAGTTCTACCAACAAAACCCTCGACCTGATTTGTTGATCCATGTGACCTGTGATATTTTGGTATTTTATTTAACAGGTCTGCCATACTTTTTGAAGAACCACGGATTAAAAATGCTCTGGAGGATGCTGAACATTAGGAATATCGTTTTAAAACCTCACCTGGCTCTGAACCAAACAAACACTTGCAGAGAAGCTTAGAATAGACAGCGCTGTGCAATAACTGCTTACTATTCAGTCAAGCGGTTTACACACACTTTATTTCAACATCTCATAAACAATGTAAAAGTACTGCTCACTTCACATGCATTTACTTTTGAGGAAATGCTAACAATCACATTGGATAAACTGAACACGAAGCTTATTTTTTCTAAAAAGAAAAAAAAGGCCCTTTTATCCATTTAATGAAATGATTGTTTCATGTATTTTTTTCTCAGCTTAGTGTAAAAAGTTAAAAGGTTGAATTAAGCATTTTTTTTTTTTTTATGTTGATTGAAATGTCCTTGGATTAATTAGATTTTAAACCCAGTCCTGTTTAACATTTAACACATTCGAAATTACAGCAGCAGCTGATAAATTCCCCAGTACAAACACAGCAGTCCTGGTGTTTTCCAAGGGTCTGAAATGATGATAGGATGAATTTCTGCGAAATTGCTGGACATTAGTGCAAAAACATGGATTTGGAGAAAGCCAAAGAGTCAAATTGAAGTAAAGGACAAGAATCAGCAGAAAATAGCTTCTCTATAAAGAGTTAACCTTTGTTTTTTCTTGCCAACAGCCTAGAAAATGCATAAGAACTGCAATAGTTTCCTTTGGTATCTTTGTGCTCTAAGATCAACACACATACAATTAAATCACAGCATTTGTTTCCCATCTGCCCACATTAAATCAGGCAGTCACAGCCAGCCTCATATCTGGCTCATGCCCATTTAATAACAGAATGGGCAAAGGGCTCAAAGTAGAGAGCAGAAATGTCACACCTCCACCCAGAGCAGACCTTCTCCATCCTCAGTTCCTCCTCTACAGCAGGAAAGGGAGGAATCAGGCCAAGCACACAGGAGATAAAAGTTTTCACTGTGGAAAACCGTGTCATGAGTCTTTACACAGTCTTGGAAGAGGAGACGAGCGGATAGAGGTGGAGTGCGATAAGCAGACCTGCTGATCCCTCACCAGTCCCTCTGCAGGAGCGGGTCAATAGGATCATCAGAAAGAGACTGTAGTTTACTAAAAGAGCCACTGGCCTGAAGCGCCCTCCACCTGGCCACACAAATACGTAAGATGTCTTAGAAACCAAAAGAAAGACAAATAGAAAAAAAAACAGAAAGTCAAATTAAAGATCTGACATCATTTAAACAGGAGAACTTAATCAGAGAAGCGGGCAGTTGGAAGAAAATCAAAGAGGAGAACAGAAGAGACGGGCAGAAAACACATGAGGGTCACAGGCTTTGACAGCAGGGGAGTTTGTTGCCCCTTTGACCGTCCATGGTCGGGGGGACGCTGATGTCCACAACATTGTTGCCTGGGGAGTCGTCGTGTGCAGATCTGTCTGATATTTGCCTCTGAGATACGATCCGGTAGATTTCTGTGGGAGGAAATCAACAAGCAGGAGTTGAGATAGAAGTTGTTTGTATCAAACTGAACGAGGTGTAACTCCTCTTTCCTACCTGAGAGAATGTTCTTAAATGCCTCTTCTACATTAGTGGAGTCCAGGGCTGACGTTTCAATAAAGGACAAGGTGTTTTTTTCTAAAAGTGACAGAAAAAGAAAGATAAAACCAGGATTTATTTAACTTTTGTGGTTTAAACAGGAAATAACCATATCAAAACAAACAGCGGATAAAGCATCTTATTAAACAGCTGAGTTCTGAAGGATTTTAACAACTTCTTCAAAGACTGAATTACACTAAAGTTTTAGAATATATAAATGGATCAAAAACTTTTATGTTATGCACCAGAGCAGCTGAACTCAGGACAAAAGAGAAATATTTTTGGTACGACTGCAGGCTTTACAGATGTGAGAACCTGAAACCACACCAAGATTAAAATGCACTAAATAGGATCCTTTGCAACCTCTTTTTTAGCAGATTTACAAAAAGTAAAATGTGTTACGCTTAGTTTAACCCCCTGTCACACCTGGACGACTTAGCCAATCTGGGAAAAACACAGACGTGTGACAGGGTCTTTAAGTATTTGCAGATCTCTGCCCAGGTCCCCCTTGAAATGAGATCCAGATCTCAACGGTGTTTACCTGGTTAAATAAAGAAAAATGAAGTATGGATGGTATGACAAGGAACTGGCTGATTGGCAAGGATAGTAATCTGGTAGTACAGTTCAAAACTTAAGATTCTTGCCACTTTAGTCTCTAATCGGATCCAACAAGAGGGTCAACTGAAGGTCAGTTTATTAGGGTATTTACTAGAGAGAGACCGATACTCCAGCTGATCGATACATGCTGATTTATTTATGAATTTGGGCTGATTTATTAGTACATTCAGCAGCAATGCCTTGAGATCAGCTGAGGCTCATGAATGGTCACTCTGTTTGCCATCGACTGTTAATGTTTTGTTTGTTGTCTTAATAAATGTGTTTTTCTGTTTAGACTCAGACTTGTGTAACATTTCTCCTGATTGTATTTTAATCCTGGAAATGGAAGAAGAGAAGGCCAATGACTGATGTCAAAATGTCAAAGCCGCCATGTGATCCACTGTCGCTACAAGCATTACTGGTGTGAGGGATTGCTTTCGAGTCAATCAGTCAATGCAATCAGCTGGTTTTCCTTAGATAGAAAATTTATAATCAATCTGACTGGATGATCTGGTGAACTGGAAAGTGACCTGAGATGACATGTGTTGTGAATCGGCGCTAAAGAAATAAACTGAATTGAATTGAACTAATTTAACAACTTACCTGCGAACGCTCGCGCCTCGTCGGTAGGAACGGCCCTGAGGTGGCGGAGGTCGCTCTTGTTCCCCACCAGCATGATGACGATGTTGTTGTCGGCGTGGTCCCTCAGCTCCTTCAGCCAGCGCTCCACGTTCTCGTACGTCAAGTGCTTGGCGATGTCGTAAACTAGGAGCGCTCCGACGGCCCCCCGGTAATACCTTAGGGTAAGGGAGGAGAGGAAAGAGTAAGCAGGATGATATAAAATACAAAAGGATGTTTTAAATGTTTAACATCTATAATAAATGGCAAACTGTGTTGCTCTTTTCCTGTATATACAGAAATATAACCAGAATTATCTGCTGAAAAAGCCAGATAATTAAAGGAACTTACATGGCAATTAAAACAGAGTATAAACATCAGGACAACCTGAAATACAATCTTTAACCAGAAGACATATTTCTAAATCAAACTAATATAACATCAACTCACGCTGAGGTGATGGCTCTGTAGCGCTCCTGTCCTGCCGTGTCCCAGATCTGAGCCTTTATTGTCTTTCCGTCCACCTGGATGCTGCGGGTGGCGAACTCCACCCCTATGGTGCTCTTGCTCTCCAGGTTGAACTCGTTTCGGGTGAAACGGGACAGCAGGTTACTCTTCCCCACACCTGAATCTCCAATCAGGACAACTGGAAAGAAAACAAAACAAACACATGTACTCAAAAAACACAAAAAAGACACACTGTTATATCACAGCTACATTTAAAGGGTCTGTTAGCAAGCTCTAGTTAAACTCAACCCCACCCAGGTCAGGGTTGCAGGTTTAATGGGTTTTTCTATAAAACTAGAATGACAGCATCAGGTTTTTCTCATGCTACATAAAATGGTTTAAATCGGCTACTCATTCAAAATCTTTTTTTTTTCTTACTCATCAAATGCTTAAAAAATAAATGCATTTTTTGTTCTTTAAACACTTCAGCTAACAGCATGAAGTAAATAAACACTGACAACCTTATAATTCCTCCCTTACTATCTTCAAAAGTACAGACTCCAGCAAAGAATCTGCAGCACAGTTTCCTATTTTTAACGCTACATTCGTATTAATTCAAAAATCACAATCTGGAGGTAAGATTTTACTCAAAACAGGAAACTGGTGTAGTTCAACAAAATCCTGATTTGCATGAATTACTAGTCAACAAAACTCTTTTCTCACTACCCGTTTCCTTACTCATTGAAGTTGAAATAGATACAGAGGCAAAAAAACCCAAAGAAACTGAATCTTTATGGAGGACTGACTGCCATATATAAAAATAAATACAGAAATAAATAAATGCAGAAATGTAAAAAGGGCAGGCAGAAAGAAATAACGGCGGAGAAATAACTAGGGTAAAAAAATACAAAGGAAGAAAAAACAGACAAAAATATTATAACCAGCACATAAATACGTACTTAAAAATGTAAGTTTTAAAAATGTAAGTTTTAAAGCTAATTAAAAGAGTTATATACATTTATGTCTCACTGTATAATTTAATTTCTACTTACATTTATTTGTTTATTGTATTTTTGGTGGCAATTAATTGTATTATTATTTATTTATTGGGCATTTATTTATTTCTGTTTTTATTTTTATATATGGCAGAGTCAGTCCTCCATAAAACTTAAGTAAGTTTAAAATCACTGTAAAGTTTGGTTACTTGGCAGAAACAAAATCCTTCCAGAATTGAACAGAAAGTTGGACAGACATCCTTATGCTTTTTACATTTAAGTTGCCCTTAAATGTTACTGAAGTACAAAACATGCTTCTGGCCCAGAACAGATGTTGCATTCTGATATCTTGTCTCATTTATTTTGATGTTTTCACAAGTTAATCATGTTATACCTTATAATACAACCAAAAAAATAAACATGATCAGAGGTTTAAAAATCCATGCATCCTCACACAGGCTTTCACAAATAGCCTAAAGCCATAGAAATAAGAGAAAGTAAAATAAACATCTGTTAGTGTTCTGATATCTA
>NW_015150988.1:449600-456564 GCF_000732505.1 Cyprinodon variegatus | reverse complement strand
AAAAAAAAAAAAAAAAAAAAACAAAAAAAACCTTGAGGAAAAACTTTAAAACCGTTTCAATGTCTGATAAAAAACTTAATGCTGCTTTTAAAACAGTGTATTTAGCTTCAGGTGTAGAAGCGAAACCTTTTCAGATACAGAATATGGTTGATTATAACGGCCATAACCTGACGATCAATGTCAAATACTAAATAATGAGAGTTTTGCATTATTGATATGAGAGAGGAGCAGCTAGCAGGTTAGCTAACAGCTTTTTCCTAAACCCAATTATACCTAAACATTAGCCACCATAGGACTTATTTATCCAAGTATATAATGTACATTACAGCCAAACAGGGTAAGGATAAATGTTATATCTTCTCACTGGTTAATTATGACTCTTTTCTGCTGTCACTGTCTGTCTAAATGCTAACTTTAGCATTTCTGCAGCTGACTTCCTTCCAGTTTGCAAACACGGAATGAAAACAAACGCGGCTCTTTCCGCGACTTTTCAATCACTCTCTGGTAAAAAAATATATATATATACCTTTAAACAAATAGTCGTATTCATCATCTCGCGTTCCCATGTTCGAAGAATATTTTTCAACTTTATATGTTCCAAGTATCAACAATCCGCTCCGTCTACCGGGGTGGGTAGCTATCAACTGGCACCGCCTTCAATGTAAGCTAAAGGCACGTGAGTCTGGAATCCTTCACTTGACCAATAGGAGAGCTGATCTTATTGACCGACGGGTCTATTACCAATCACTGCAGAGATTTCAGGATGCCAATCAAACAACGGAGATGACGTAGTAGCGCCTTTGTTCCTCTAACGCCCTGATCATTCCTGAAGAGTCTTTTTATGATTAAAGTTAAATTTGTATTAATTGGAGAAAATATATATCTTAACATTAGGGCTATTTTCTTAAATTATATTTATTATATCCCACAAAAAACACTGGCACACTTATTATCTTACTGTAGAACAAACTTCCTAATGGTGTTTAGATTTTTTGGGTTAGTAATAAAGTTCCTTGAAAAAAATGTTAGATCCTTTAAACTTTTCCCATTTGAAGACGTTTCCACCACAAACTTTATGATATTCCACCGATTTTTATTTAATAATGCTACCAACTGTTGCACAGTTATTTAACATTTTGCTCAGCTGCTTAGATTTAGTTTGAGTGTTTCCTTTTTGAGCAAATACAGGATTTTTAGGCTTTAATTTCTGTTTTTCATCACAAGTAATGATAGCTGTCTTAAGGACCTTATTCTTTTTTCTTCCAAGGAAATATTTCTCTGGTTTCCTGCAAAGGCCTCCACGGTTACCTTCTTAGATACCTTTCTGGCATAACAAACCATTTACATAAAGCTAAACCTTCTCTAACACTCCTGCTTATAGACATGCAGCCTCTGGAAATATTGCCACTCCATTACAAAAGTCATTATAATGAATGTTTCTACTAAAAAAGACAATATGTAGATAATTTTACCCACAAATAAAAAGCACAACACTGTTTCCATGGACAATTCATAGAACTGCTTTATTTCATATTCATCCTGATTGAGTCCAAACACACGCACACACACTGCCATCTATTTATTCCAAGATATAAATAGATGAATGTACACAGATATACATAAAATACACGTTTCTGATATGCATATTTATTTGTGAAATCATGCTATGTCTCTGCAACGGGCTCTCCCTATTGGATGAGGGCACAAGGCGATTTGAAAACACATACACAACACAGCTGAACACTTGGAAGAATCCCTATTTGATTTGCATGTAAGGTAGAAACCCACAAGTCCTTCTGTTTCAGAAATGATAAAAAGGAACAGCTGTGGGTTTTACACACCATAAATATACAGCAGCTGCATCTGAACAGACACACCGAAGAATGTGGTCAATTTATGTGGATTGCAGTCGTGCAATCAGCACTTACCCAGCAGCAAAAATAAACCCAAAAAATAAAAATAAGATTCCCCGATTCAAATGGAAAATATATTTGTATATCTTTATATATGTATTTATAGATTTATGTACATTTTCTCAAGAAAACAGCAATGAGGACGAAAAAAACAACAACAAATAAATACAAGAATACAGGTGAAAAAAAAACGATATAAACAGTAGACCCACATTAAACTTCCCAGTAAGGCGAAAAAAAACCCCTTCAAAAAACGTAGACAGTTCAAAATATTTCCTGCTCTGCTCATCTGACGAACAACAGTAAACTGAGAACGACTGGCCACTGCACATGGTGAGAACTGGTTTCTACTTAACACTCAAAAGCAGGCATAGCAACACGCCAACCCACTGAAGGAAGTCACACTGAAGTAAAAAAAAAAAAAAGGTTTAAGATGTGATCCACATACACCACAGTAAACAATAACTAACGTTTATTATGAGAAACGCACGCTCATTACATAAATGTCAGCAATGAAGTGTGAGAAAAACATAAATAAAGAAACAACTCCAGGAAGATTTATCTCAGTAAGTCAATTCAAGCTGTGAAACTTCTGGATTATACAGCTTCATCACACACAGGGATGTACTTCAGGTCTTTATTCTGCTCATTTTAATGATTATAGCTTACAGCTGATGAAAAACAGCAACATAAGATCAGGATGGATAATATTTCTTGGTCAACTGTCTAACTTCTAGAAGCACTTTAAAGTCTGGGGCCAGCATGTTTCTATGGAGCCACAGAAAAAAGTAATGAAAGAAAAACTGCAGGGATTAAACGAAGGATTTGCTTCTCGATGCGGAGTCACAGGTTTCCTTTTTTCTGTACTCCTGTTTCCTGTCTAGCTACTTTCAGAAATCACCAAAATTAAAGCTCCTAGAGCAGGGGTCTGCCACCTGCCGCTCCAGAGCCACATGTGGCTCTTTGGACCCTCTACACCGGCTCTTAATAGTGGCTAAAATGTATATAAAGAGCTAAATAATGTACTATAAAATAAACACAAGTCTTAAAAGCTTTAGTGTTTTTTGTAAGATTGTTAAGGACATTAAAAGAACCAGAAATATGTTTTTAGAGCCATTTTTCTTTTAATTAGCCTAGAATTTGTTTTTAATATTATTTTAAAATACATAAATTGTTTGTTGTTTAAGATGGCATCTAATTTCTTATATAAGATAATAGAAAAAAAAACCCAAATAGATTAATTTTCTAAAACGTCGTCTACTTTGCGGCTCTAAACTTTACTTGGTCGGACTCTGGTGAAAATGGCTCTTTGGATATGAAAGGTAGCAGACCCCTGCCCTAGAGCCTAATAATTAAAAAAAAGTCCAAATTGTTGTAATTATCTAATTCTCATAAAGTTTTCCTTTTCAGTAACCCACAATCATCAAATTTAACAGAAATGAATACATCCATGTACATGTGAGATAAAACAAACCTAAATTCTGATACTACAGATCAGTTTCCATCTCTGAAAGAAGCTCTAATTCTATTAATAGAAGCTGTACTGGTGCGTTTGGGTGGTAAGCAGCACAGGCTCAGTTCAGTAGCACTTCATTATAGAGAAATGATAATAGAACAGCCTATTTTAATGGATTTATCTTTCTTTGGTCCTGCTGACACTTATATCACAAATGATTACCCCCTAATCAAACCTATATCATTCCCTCTAGGTCCTCCAAAGTAGATTTTATTAACTTTAGCCCAAATATGTTGGATAAACAGAGCAGGTTTTTAGACACAGAAGTAAATGCTCCTTTAAGCAGGTTTTCTATGTTTTGTTCATGCAATTCACACACAATGAACGTTAAACTTGCTCTAATATTTTTGTCTCAAAGTGCTTTTTCTATTGATGGTAGGTAACTTTCACATTAATCTGTTATTTTTAAAAGTTTCCTTTGGGTTTCAACCTAAATATTGTATAAAATCATGGCTGACTAATGATAAAAAAGCGCGTATAAAACCCGATTGGAGAGCGTTTATGTTATGGCGTTTTGCATCTCTAAATTCAGTCAAGTAGCGAGGGCACAACTGGCTCTATAGATGGTAAAGGTTGACCTCTAAATTAATCTGTGTTTAGATCACAGAAAATAACCTTTAATCAATTTAAGAGTCTCCTGGTTGGTTTGAAATGTCTTACAGTGCCTGGCTTTAAAACCGAAGGTACCAAATAGTGAAATGAGATTGTTGAGATCCAACAATATGAACTGGAATGTGATGATGGGAGCTGTGGGGCAAACTGAGCCACTCTGAGAGGAAGAGATTAACTCTGTGACTCAAACACCCGAGATAATCATCGAACAGAAAAAGCTGTGCAAAACGACAAAGGAATAACGACAAGTGAGCATGAAGAGAGCTCCTCTTCTTAAAGGTGTAGCTCTCTTTTGTCTTCTCTTCACAATAACTGCTCATGGCTGCCTCAACGCAGCAAGTGAACCCAGAGAAGGATGAGACAAGCAAACCAAAGTGTGACGATTAAAAACTGGACTGAAAGAGACCGAGTCGACATCTCTGTTGCACATCCCAGCTCCGGAGATTCGACGAGAAAACCAGTTTTAAATCCGTTAAGAGGGCTGATTTAGAAGCATGTATGTCAAACATATACTACTACAGCCTTTCACAGACTAGGTCACGCACACACATAGAGAAATCCTTAAATTTATATAATAAATTTCTTCTGTCGAGGGTGAAAGGCAGGGATGGTTGGAAACCAGTGACGTCATCACTGTCAGGGTTTTTTTTCCCCCACTCCTTAGGTGTTCATTTCACCTTTTTTCTCTCAGTATGTTTTTACAATCCTGCAGCACTCAGAGATCCTGCTTCTGCTGTTGGGGTCTGGACTTCAGACTGATGAGTCGTTCACTCCTCCCTCTCTCTCTCTCCGTCTCCGCCAGGAAAACAGGGTTTACTGCAGGACACAGAAAGAGACATTTGACGTATTTAAACGAGTGTAAACATTAAATACTTGAAGCAAATAAGGAAGATAAGCAGCGGAGCAGAGCTTTAACAAAACATGCATTTTGTGGTTCGAAAGTCGGATTTAAAAACCTTCCTTTAAATGTCAGTGAGTGTTTTTTGGAGCAGCAAATGATGCAAAGAATAAAAATCATGGAGGATAAAAAGTCTGGGAAAACTGAAGTTCTTCATCTATCTCAGCTAGAGACACGAGATATTAAACTCCACCTTCTACGGTCATTAAAAGCTACACACCTGGGATCTAAAGGGTGAAAATGAAAGTAACCCTCCTCAGTGTGGCTGTTGTTACTGAAGGGTGACTCATTTTTTTTTTTGTTGGTATTTTTTAATACTATACACAGCTAAATTCAAGTATATATATTTTTAAAAGTCTGTTGCTTAAATGAAATGACATGCAGTACAACCTTTCTCCTAATATCTGAGCAAATTATATTCCAATTATTTATCTTTGATGGGCTCTGGATGGAAACCGTCACCCTAATCTGTAGCTACTTCCACAGATTGCCTGTCAGATTAAATCAAACAGGCTAATCTAATCTAATCTAATCTGATTATTAGCCTGATAGCAAAGAGGAAGACTTGGAGTTCACTGCAAAAAACAAAAAAACCGAATGGTGAAAAAGGAAAAGCAGTGGAAGCAGGACTGAAAACAAATGAATGTAAATCCTCCTGCAGTGTGAGCAATTTTTAATTTAACTGTATATGTTTGTTAGAATACCAACATTTATTTCTATTATAATCAATTTATAACTGATAAATATAATAATGTAACCAACAATAATACAATAAACAGTTCAATTACTGATGTGTACTATTTTATTAATTGAGCTCTCTGAGGTTTTGTAGAGAGAGAGAGAATGTTGCAGAGAACATGAAGGCTAAACATATTACTGTAATGTTTGCTAACGGACCTGCAGTTGGTTGAGGTAAAGATCTAGATCATCCTAGATCTATCTGACAATGTTTAAAACCTTAGAGCTAATCTCTAGTTCTTATGAAATGTTACAGTATTTGTGAACATGCCTTAGGGTGACCTCGCCCTCCTGGATGGTCGGACATCAATGGGGGACAGACATTTTTTGTTTTGTTTTTGCTTTTATATCTTATTTTACAATTAAAGAATCCATTAGAAGTGGTCTGATCTGATCAAAACAATGAAAACAGAGATCAGGAATCAGCTGGAGAACTGATATCCATGTCCTCTAACAGACACCATCAGTTCTATCTTAAACCAGATATAGAAAGTATTAAAAAAGCGGGTGAAATGGCTGTTGGTCAGCATGTTTTAGAAAGGAAGATGGTAAACAAAGCATCAGGAGACGCACATGATGGCTGACTGTGGACTAAATGATCAGGCAGGCAGACTGTGACCGTTTCCAAACATTTACTACTGAATAAATGAAAGCTGTCATTTAGGGCCTGGCTTTGCTTGAAGTTTCTGAAGCCTGCTGCTCAAATAGAGACCTGTTACAACTCCTATCGCTTTAGCACCAGATTGAGAATCACCTCCGAGTCTGATTTCCTGATCTGAGGGAAGTCCCTGTACTTTGATTCATTTTGAATTCTGATGCTTCTCACTTACTGTCTCTCTTTCCCAATCCCCATCTGGCAGGGCCTTAGACTCTGAGCCATAGTGTAGCGGAGAGTACACCCAGGTCCTGTCCTCTGGAGGCTGTTTTTACACGCCCACCACAGCAGAGGGGGCCAGAGGGACAGAGGAAAAGGCCACAGGCACAGAGACAAGCAGCAGGGGGGGTGGGGGCAGGCAGCAGAGAAAGGACACCGGAGATCACAGGAGAAAAGACAAGACAGGAAATGAAAAATTAGGGATGCATAAAGGAGGAAATGTCTGAGACAAATCAGAGTGTGAATCTGACATGCTGGAAGAGCTTCGAAGGATGTGCTGATCCTAAAAACATGTCGATGTTAATAAGAGGCTGTTAGAGAGCTAGAGAGAGAGAGAGAGATGCAGTAAATGTGTAAAACATTAACATTAAAGTGTGGTTGGATCACATGTCTGTGTGACATTTGCTCTAATA
>NW_015150988.1:446253-448020 GCF_000732505.1 Cyprinodon variegatus | reverse complement strand
TAATTATAATAAATCAATTTATATGCATGAAACAAGTGGAGCAATATGGCAATTGCCATATTGCTCTACTTGTGAAAGTAAACTCTGTTGGGCTCTTTTTGGCATCTAGACAATTATTCTTATTGCCACATTGCCAGACAGGACACTGTAAAAAAAAACAAAAAAAAAAAACTAGCAGCAGTTCAGCGGACAGGATGAATAAACGGTAGCCGGCGCGTGAGGATGACGTCATAAACACTCTGCTTTGTTTTTAAAAGATATAAATATAAAAAATATAACCGCGGATGTCTGGGGTACAGTGATTGGCCTCCATGTTATGAATGCTGGCGTACCATAAATGATAAATGATGAACAGTTTAGTTTGTGCCTTCAAGTCGTTGCCCATAGGAAGACGTTACCTGGATAAAACCTAATAGAATATCTTTAGAACAGCTCCAAATGACACAAAACTCATATGGGTTAGTAGAACATGATGTAATAACGTAAAATCAAGGGGCCAATGTAAAAAAAAAAAACAAAAAAAAAACGGCGTTCCCCTTTAAGGGTGTCAAGTCTGTTATTATTATCTTTGGCTGTATAAAGCAACGAGTAAATTTCATCCCAAAATAAGCTAGGTTGGCTTGACTCAATTTGGACGAGCCTTCTGTTTAGCCCCCCCCACAGACACACACAGTGCCAGCTTGTAACTGAAGGATCTCTGCAGTCATCTCTCACTGCAATCATCTCTCACTGAAATAATGCTGCAGCTGAAAATAACAGCATCGCTATAAGTGTTTACTTTTTTTTCCATTAGGGAATTTTGAGTTTTCTCTGTTTTTACATTTTCAATAGTTCAATTTTTCAGTGTTTAAATTTTCAAGGCCAAATCGCACATTCAATGTTCCATAGTCTGTCTTGTTGGAATGGGAAACTTGACCCCAAACTAGACTTTGACAGGACCATAAAAAGAGGAAGAACTATATTGTGATCTGGATCATTCTGAAGCAGATTTCCCTTTAGGATAAGTGTTACTATCCAGTATTTAACTGGTCAGTTTCTCTTTTCCTGGTGAAACAGATACCCAAACAGAATGATGCTGCAAAAAACCATGTCCACAGGTGTTGCTGGTTTGTCCAGCCAAGAGATGAAACAATAATCAGATTTATCGTGATTAATCGATTATTGAATTAATCTTCACTTAATTTAATAATCGATTAGTCATTAACTGGAGTACAGAGACTGTAAAATATGCCTTTAGCTGACAGAGCAGCAATTATACCAATATTATAGAATAATAATATATTTGCATTAAAGATTATAAACATTTTTCTCCTGGTTATATGCTCTATCCAGAACGCCTCAAGTGGAAAAGCTTTAGTTTCACCTGGTTTAATTTTGTAAATACGTTTTCTTTGAGGAACCTTTGGCTACCCGATTATTAATCGATTAATCCCAAAAAAAAAACAATCGACAGATTAATTGATTTACAAAATAAGCCCTAGTCCGGCCTGAAGATCAGTTTTTAGTTTTCTCACATAATTCCTCAAACGAGCACCAAAGGTTTCACATTTGTCTCATCTAACTAGGACGGCTCACTGCTGGTCCCTAAGGTCTCTTGGCTGCTTCTTTAATCATTTATATCGATGCCTGGCCCATTAGTTTAAAGGGAAAGACACTAATCAGGTGACTTTGAGAGGTAACTTGAAAAATGTACATCCCAAAAAGTTGTAGGGGTATGGAAGAGGATTAGGGCCACTGGGAAAAAGAAACGTTTACTGATTTTAAAAT
>NW_015150988.1:441379-443730 GCF_000732505.1 Cyprinodon variegatus | reverse complement strand
CTCCAATCTTTACAGAAATGTTTCAGGAGCTGCTTAATAGAACCGCTCCCACAGGGTCTTCCTCCTTACAGCCGACGCAGCCACCATTCCTGAACTGATTCCTCCTATAACTTCTCATTTTCATTTTGCCAATGACCCCATATCTGAGCTTTACGTCTCCGGTAAAATGTGGAATTTAAAACAGGATAAGCAGCCAGTATCTTCCCAACATCATCTTCCAGATCGTTCATAAACTTCTGACTCTTCCAGGCCAGATCGAGAGGAACTGATGACAATTAGTCATAACTCGTTGTCTCTCGGGGAATGACAACATCGGATGAAAACTGGACTCAGCGTGAACTGCGGTGAGAATGGTCACTTGATTTTTGTACGCCCAAAGCAGCTATAAGGGAGGGCTGACTTGTAAGGAAGGGACCAGTGGGAAATTTTAAGAACCTATTCTTCCGCATGACTACACTGCTCTCTCCTACTCAATCAACCATTTCCATATTTTGTTATGGTTCTCCCCTTTTGGGACTTTGAGTTTTTAGTTTTCAGATGTCAGTAATCCATTTTGTAGGTCTTTAGTTTAATTTCCATTTTGTGTTATATTAAAGCAGTCTTAAGTTACTCTCTGTTGCCCCCTTGTGGCTGTTTCCTTTCCCCCAGCTCCCTTCTAGTCACTTCCATTCACACCTGCTCCATACCAGTTGATTACCCCAGTCTTTGTTCTGTCCTTGTTGTTACTTGGCTCCCCATGTGTGTTTTCGCCTGATGTCTCCTGTTTTTTTTTTGTTATTCCTGGATTTTGTTTCTGTTACTCGGTTACTCCATTAAACCTACAAGAACTAATCTCTGCATTTGGGTCCTTAACCAACCTCCACCCTCACGTAGACATATTTTACTTTATTCGATTCTGGTTTTAAACAAAGCCATGTCTCGGCTCTAGATGAAAGTCCTCTGCATTTGATTGCGCACCGAAGAGAAACTGTAAAATGTCTCGTGTCTGGAAATCATATTAAAGAACTCATTTTTCTTCTGTTCTCTTCACTCCAATCACCTCATCCTTGGAAAGACAATAGAATTGAGTCATGGAGTTACCACTGTCTGTCTATAGTGGGCCGTGTCTCCAGTCTGCAGTAGACCTCTCCCGGTTCCTCCTTAGTATCATGACCTTTATCTGGGTTTCAGTAAGTCTAAGGCTCTCTCTCTCCTGCCTCACCGCCCATTTGCTTTATTGAGCTGCTTCTTGGAGCTCCTCTCCCCTCCAATAGATTATATACTATAACCTGTCCAAGCCTGAAAGAGAGAATATGATGAAGTACATAAATGAGCCGCTAGCTGCTGGAATCCGCACCTCTACCTCACCTGCTGGAGCAGGTTTTTTCTTTGTCAGGAAAAAGGATGGATCATTAAAACCTTGCACTGATCACAGGGGCTTTAACCAGATTACTGTGAAAAATTAATATCCACTTCCTCTTTTCTCAGCAGCTTTTGAACCGGTTTTGAACCGGTTCATGACTGCCCTGCTGTTCTCCTCTTCCAGATTCTTGTTGCTTTTTGTAAACAAAAGGTTAAAATTCACTGGTTATCCATGTAGTTCTGGATATAGGTCAAAAAACTACAAACCAACATGACATATTAACCATGATCTATTAACCAAAAACAAGGTCCAACAGTGAAAATGTTCTCTATAAGATTTTAAAAATACCAGCTGCTGTAGCATGATTACAACATTTATGATGTGTAGGTGGATCTCCAAAACTTCATGGGACAAGTACAACAAATTTGCGCCGCAAATTTTCTCCTTCTGACTGTCAGTAATAAAATATACAATAAGAGGAGAAGATTCAATGTTTAGAGGTAATGCCTAAAGCCAGGTTTACACATCAACCACCAAATTTTCACTCAACATAAAATGTTTTATAGTTTGTCCAACTAAAACCACTTCAGTGTAGAAAAAAGTTGCATGTGCAATGTAAATTGAAAGGAGTTCCGTAACTGTGAGGTCAGTTAGAGAACATTAGTGAAAATAAATAAATAGCATCATGAAGATCACAGAAACACGCCATGCAGATCAGCGCAATGTGAGAACGAGACCACACACCACCATTAACACTGAATGCCCTTTTCCACTGATAGAAAAACCAATTTAGACCCGGGAACAATCGGATTTTAGTAGCGGTGGGAACAGCTCACTACTGCGTGTCTACCTCGGTCAAATGACTAGGCAATCGACACGTGTAAAGGCAAAGTCTGGTCATATTTAGAATTCAAACTTCTGAAAGTACTTTAAATATGAAATTCTTACTTACTGTTCAAAAAATTATACGTTTTTTAATTAAGATTTCATTTGAAATCGTCCTTTTTCA
>NW_015150988.1:439343-440886 GCF_000732505.1 Cyprinodon variegatus | reverse complement strand
TTGAGCTATAGATAATGATCTATTCATCATTCCTTGCTGACCGGACTTCTCCTTTAAATTCACCTCAGCTCTGATCGGCGTGCTGTGGGATCACCAGAGTTGGGGCACTAAATTATGTGATACTGTTGAACAGTTGCGTTCGGTCGCTTCTGATCTACCAAGCCGAAACAACTCTGTTTATTTTTGTTGAGCATGGTTCATGTATAGTGTCATGGTATAGCACTGGAGGAGGGACAAAAGAGTGAAAGAATAAAGCAACCCTTACTACGCCCTGGCCTCCTCACATGTTGCTCTCCGTATGCCTCATTTACACTACCCCTCTGAAACCGAACCGTGACGAGTTCAGACCGAGCTTGGATCAGTCAACCGTGCCGAGCTTGGTTGTTACGACCATTTACATCACGCTAGCACTCTATCGGCACCTCCTATCGGCAGTCCACCATACTACAGCTCTCAAGGCAGAAATTATGCAAACAAAAATGGCAGCGCCCGCAACAATCAGGAACTTAAATGCCTGGATAGCGTCCTCTTCCCATATTTCAACGAGAGCCTCGGTCTTTGCATCATCACAGTTTGTGTTTTGAACAGGTGAAGAGATCTGTGAATTGCAAAGCTTGACATGGCACCCACAAAATCTTACTGTGAGCTGTCATCTAACTGTAAATAGGAGATGACGCCGTCATGCGCTTTTGTTATCAGAGAACCGAGCCCTACTGTTCAGTTCGGTTGTGTCTGGGATAGTCTAGTTCAATTGCATTCCATTTACACTTAACGGTTATCTTGATTATCGTTCTCAACACGGTTTCAAAAGGGTAGTGTAAATGGGGGTATTGTTTACGTTCTTGATTTCTGTAACATGGTGGCATCATCAATGCTAACCCCGCGTGATGGTGTCACCAGACATTCAGCTGTGGCGGGACAGAGGCCATGCAGCCTTCCAGGAAAGGGTCAGACCCAGCTTTTTTTTTGCCAGTAGGAAGGGAGCAAAATGCCGATTGTTTACCATGTTTGAAAAACATGTGTTAACCTGGTATTTGCAGTGGGAAAGGGGCTTTAGTGAAGCATGATAGTGATGGTGTCATGCTTATGGGATGTTTCTCCTCAACAGGGACGGTTGGGCCAGTCAGTATAGAACTAAATCTGAGTTATAATGTTGCTAATTGCTAAATTTTGTCGCCTAAATACCTGCGAAGCATGTTCTGACTAAGACTGAAGGCAAACACACATCCCAGTTTTTAGATTTGTAAATGTGTAAAGCTTTTTTCTATTACTGTCCTGTTACCCACCATCATGTGTTGGTCTGTCTGTGTATATAGCACAAACAGGCTCTAACCTGTGTAGAAAAAGAAGTGGGAGGCCGCGTTGCACAACTGAGCAAGAAGATAAGTACATTAGAGTCACTAGTTTGAGAAACAGACGCCTCACAGGTCCCTGACTGGCATCTTCATTAAATAGTAAATGGTAAATGGTAAATGGCATGTACTTATATAGCGCCTTTATTCAGGTTAGGAGACCTGACCAAAGCGCTTTACACTACATTCAT
>NW_015150988.1:431719-437746 GCF_000732505.1 Cyprinodon variegatus | reverse complement strand
AAGTCAAATTCCTTGTAGGTGCAAACCTACTTGGCAATAAACTTGATTCTGATTCTAAAAGATCCAATCAAATCCACTGCTTCTTGTGGTTTTAAACGGACACAGTGTGAAAAGGGTAATGGGAACTCGTGCCATGCACTGTCAACTAAAACAGTTAAATAATTAGCTCTGTGGTTGATGTGATCATTAAGTGATCTTAAAAATAACTGGATGTTGTTTCCAAGACTGGCCTGGACTGAAAATGAAACAGCCGACAGACTGATGCACGTAATGCAGTTACAGTGATGCTTGTTTTAATCAGTTGACTTTGTTTGATGTTTGAAATAAACCACATGTGAGATGTAGCAGAAATGAAATGTCCAAAGGGATAATTTTGGTTTTATCATATAAGACCATGTACTACACCACTCTTGTTTTAGTTCAATCAAAGTATTCAAAGCAGGAAATTGGATTTGTTTTGGCTGCCTGAAGTCAAAAGGCAGAAATCATCAGCAGTCGATACAGCTGAGAGTTTTATTTGTAAAAGTGAGTTATTTAAAACAGCCAGGTCTGGGACAAGTTTTCCTACATGTCCTGCAGTTTTTCTTGTTGACTCTCCAGAAGCCCCATGTGAGCAGACTGCCCACAGCCTGTTTCTGGGTGGTTACACCTTCCTGTCAGGGAAGTAAACAAACTTCCCACCACCATGAGCACCATCAGCCTCTCATCCCTCTTTCTCTCTTTAAACCAGAGCGCTGTTAAATAACCGAGGAGCTCGTTGACTAACCTGATGGTCACTTAATTTTCTCATGACACATTAGGAGGTGCTTGATTCCTGACAGGGATACCCGGGGGGGGCCCGGGTTGGTGGGAACACTTCCGTCTGTTAGACTCAGCCTCATAAATGTAACTATGTTGTGGATCTTTGCAGCTCCTCTGATACTTCTGCAAATCAGGCTCTGATTGAACTGTTTTAGGTGTGTGGTGTGCAATACTTGTTTTATTCAGATACGATTATGATAATTAATCTGCATATGGTTTGAAAGTCTACTAGCAAATTAAATCCCAACAAAGTAAGATGTAGTTTTGACTGCAGCTGGAAAAAATAAGCATGCTGTTAAAACTTCTTTAAGGCCCTGCAGCGAGCATTTGGTTTAATCACAGCCTGCAGAGGCAGCGTTTTTTTGATGACAGCCATTGGCTGTGAAAAGGAGCAATCATGAAGCCTGAACAGGACCAGAGGGCTTCAGCCGGTAATGAACAGTAATCTGCTGGATGCACTGCTGCGGCCTGGTTGAGGGTCACTTGAGGGAAAAGAGAAAGTAGAGGTTCGTGTGGTGTTATCACAATCTAAGGCAGAGCTCAGATAATAGGACCCTGCAGTTTGCTCAAAGACAATCTGGGAAAATGATTTCCTTGCTAAGAGGAGGAACTGATCTCACCTTCAAACCTGAAGCGACCTCAACCAGACCTCTGCAGGCTGGCAGCACACAGTTCGTCAAAACTAACATACATCAGGATAGGCTGATTATTTCCAACAGGAAATCAAAGTTAATCAGTTTCTCTGAATGAATCTGTTCCACTTACGAAGCAGATATCTGAGGCTGGCACGTCGTCTTCGTCGTCGACTGAAGCCTGGCTGGTGCAGCCTGAGCCTGAAACCTGGCTGGCACAGTCGGGCTCCACCACCACCTCGGGTCTGGAGGGGGCGTCCTCAGCCAGGCCTGGCGATGAGGAAGCATCAGCTGGGGCGGAGGAGGGGGCTGCCTCAGGAGCTGGAGCAGAGCTGGAGGGCTCTGCAGCCTCTTCTGCCTGAGGCTCACTGTGGAACAAAGGTTTGGTTAGAAGATCTCCACCAACTAAAGCCCAAGCAAGAGGTTTATTTCATTAATTCAATTCATAAAAGAAATACAGAAACATGATAGACTGATATATTTGAAGCTTGTTTGAGATCATGTTGACAATAACTGTATCAAACAGTAAATTGGGACTAAAAAGATTTTTATTATGATTATTAACCCACTTTAGAAGCAATTTTATTCAGTCTGACCTATTTATCCTTCCATCTGCAACCCGCCTCTGTTTCTGTGCCGATGTAGATTTTAACCCAGCTGTCCACACATAGACAGGCAGTCAGCATTTTCTGACATAAAGAGCCACAGTTCAGTTTTAGACCCCACCATTACAAAAGAGCTAAGGAATCAGTCTGAGTTGTTGAAGGGAAAAAAAAAACGCTGCTAAAAAAAAAACGCTGCTAAAATTCAGAAGCTGTGTGTGTGGGTGTCTGCACCGTAGATGTTAAGCTCATAGATCTGCCAGCTGGCAGCACGCTGCCATGATCCTTCATTTTCCCCGGCCAGATCCTTTAACTATTAGGGAGGATTTAGGCGGTTCCACGTTGGTTTCTTGCTTTCAGAGCTTTAGTTTAGCTCCATCAGGGAAAATCAACAGCAGCTGGCCAGTAAAGGAAAAAAAAATATCTCAAAGAAAAAGATTATTGGCTGAATCAATGACTGAGAAAGGAGGATGGTTGCCATGCAGAGACTCAGTTATGTCCTTATCTTTAAACCTGCTTTTCTTCTTGTTCTGTTTTCTCCTTTTCTCTCCATCAATCATCATCATCATCACTTTCCTTCACCTCTTCTCACATCCATCCTCTCCATTTTCCTCCAGGCCATAAGTCTAGCCACCTCCTTCTAAGCATCAAACCTGATTATTCAGCTGGTTTCACTTGAGAATAACACTTACAGCCTCCCAGACCCAACTCAGAAATAAAACACTGCACAAAAAGCAATAAAAAAATAAAATAAAATAAAAAAGATCAAGATGGATCAATCAATCAGCGGGAGATGGGAGTCTGTTTATTTTTCGTTGCTTATTTCCAATCAGTGATTTGCTGGTAAAATAATTGAAAACCAATTTATTCTTTTCTTATTTGCTGAATACTAAGGACGACGACAGTCGATGAATAAAAGTGTTTTATGCACTTTTTTAAGATGGATGAAATTCAGCTAAACGTTTGAGACACATTTGAGACGCCCTTGAAGTATGAAAGAAAATATTATAAATGCTTTATTTGATGTTTTATGTAAAACTACCACCTCTATTAAAGAGCAAACAGCATATTTTTTATAATCTTCTGGTTTCATCTCTGCTTAAACCAAAAATCTAATTTCCCGTAATTAAACAAACCCTTTAAGCCTGCACCTCCTCGTTATAAAGGAGCAGCTTCACTCAGGCCTCCTGCCCCACTGTCCTACTTCTACAGCCTGTAAAATAGGGCATACGCCCCTGTTCCACCCCCCACCCTAAAATATCGGGGCCCCTTTAGCCAGTGTCTGACCCAAACAAAACAAACGCGCACTGACACAAATATACACGCATGTGTGCTCTTCCCTCATAACCCAATAAAAGCTCAAGTCCTGCACAGCACCTGCAGGAACAATGGACTCCTCACTCTGATACACAAGTGGGCTAAGCCGATTAGGGATGCGTACGCGTGTGTGAGACAGGTGTATTAATCCAGCAGCTGTCTGGCACCGGCTCGGACTCTGAAAGCAGTTTATGTATAGAACTGTGTCAAACGAGTCACAATGAGGGAATGATGGTTCTCACAGACTGATTACCAGGTATCAGGGTCACACCTTGCATCGCTCCTTTCTTATTTATCCCCCGTTTATAAAATTTCAAAGTAAAGAGAGGTAGGCTTATTTGCATCATCAATCAACTAATGATGAATAAAGATAAGTGAGGGCAAAAAGAGGAATATCATCGCCTTTAACTGAAATCCGTTTATCATCTAATTGTTTATCAGTGAAATAAGAAGACTGAAGTGTTTTTAAGACAACCACTGCAGCAGGGTGTGCTCAAACAAAGGCACATCATGGCCACCCTTAAGTAAGGTGAAGGAACGGTGATGCTGTGGGCTTGGAAAACTTATTGGACTCCACAACATCTTGGATATACAGCCCGCACTAAAAACGGGTTGTGATAGTGTTGAAAACAGGAAGTATTTAGATGATGATGGCGAGCGCTGGAGCTGTGACTGAAAGATTATGTCTAGTATTAATGTCTGTTACTCAAGTAGAAGTATAAATCCTGCTGTTTAAAAACATTGTGTAGAAGTTAGAAGATCAACGTAAGCTTTTTACTCAAAGTGTAAAAGTACAATTTTTAAAACTTCTTAAGTAATGCTGAAAAAATGTTAAGGGCAGAAGCTTTACTGCACTACCCTATTAAAGGAACGTTTTCTGGATGGTAACTTCCTCAAACTTAATTTTCTTAGTTTTATAACTAATGTTAACAGTGTCAAATTTAACTTTGCATCATCTTAAAGGATTTATTTTGTTATGTGGTGAACAACTAGCTGGGGCAGCACTGAATCCAACCACAAAGAAATTAATTGTCTGAATGACACAAATTATTTTGATGTTTTTTATTTCTTTAACCAAAAAGCCATAACAAAAATTAGCTTAAATGAAACTAAACTAATGAGTCCATTTTTAAAATGTAAGGAGTAGAAGTAAAAAGTGTTTAAATGTTTAAAAAATAATTACTCCAGTAAAGTATAGACAGCCAAAATTTCTACTTAAGTAAGGTAACAAATTATTTACACTTTGTTTCTTGACACCTCTGCTCTCCTGTTTATTCCTTAGCTGCGTAAACAAACATTCATTATTGTTTATTTAATAGAAACAATATGATTGCTAAACGTTGTTTTTTTTTAATTAGCAGAATATCGACATAGTTTGAGGACATTTGTAATGGTCAGACAGCTTGATGAGCTATTTTCAAAAGGATATTGAACAGCAGCATTGAGGAATAGTCACAGGTCTCTATCCAAAAGATTTAATCCAACCTATTAAAATATCTTAGGTGAACACTGCATGTTTTCCTATTTATGAAAAGGGAGATTGTACAAAACATTTACAACCAATCAAGAATACAATGGTTTGGTTAAAAAAACAAACCAAAATAAAGCACAATTTAAGTTTTTCCTGATTTGTTATGCTGCGTTCACACCGGACGCAGCAGGCGCAGCAGAAGCAGCGAGTTTACATGCAAAGTCAATAGTTGACGCACGTCAAGGCGCAGCAAAAGGTCCCACAGCGCGTTTTGAGCAGCAGGCGCAGCGCGTCTGAGCAGCTGAAGCAGCGCGTCTGAGCAGCTGAAGCAGCGCGTCGAGAGCGTTTAAGCATCTGACGCATGTGACGCGCCACAAACGCGCTGCTGCTCGAGATGGAAAAATTGAACTTTTGCTGCTCGACGCGCCGCTTCAACCAATCAGAGAAGCTGATCTGGGAGCAGGCCGTGAGACAGACACATCGCTGATGATCAGATCGCTATGATCACTCCTCTGAAACAGTTTATTAACGCCTGAATTAACTTAAAATGCTGAAACCTGCCGACAAAGCGTGTTCGCTTCTATTATCCTAGTGCCTGCAGTTTGGTTTATGCGCACAGCTGGTATGTGGGGGTCTACGCGGCACGGACAGAAATAATATTGGAAGGAAGGATGGTAATCTGGATGAACTGACTGCACTGATGTTTTCAGGTGGATTTTCCCACTTAAAAACATATTAAAACTACTTTATTGCCACTGATCACAGCAAATATAGCTACAAGGCAAAGAAAGGATAGAGTAGCTCCGCCCAACGAGCGTCAGACACACTTTTCCACCGCGCAGCCAGAGCAGCAAAGCTGCTTCAGCCGCGCGTCAGAACTAACTGGTACAATCAGCAAAAATGAAGCAGCAGATGCGATTTTGCTGCTCCTGCTGCATCGGGTGTGAACGCAGCATTAGTCTTTTGCGTTAAAGGAAAAGTGTGGTCACATTCAGAATTCAAACTTCTGACAGCATTTTATTAAATACTGTTCAATAAATGACAAGCCTTCTTAATTCAGAGTAATTTTCATGTGAATGTGCTTTACTGGAGGCATCCATGTTTGTCAAAGAACACTACTGCCACCTACTGGTTTGTGACGTCACGGTGCGGTATCGGCTGTTGATCAAGTCCCAGTGCTGTATCTGGTGTTTGTCACAACGCG
>NW_015150988.1:428693-431693 GCF_000732505.1 Cyprinodon variegatus | reverse complement strand
ACAGCGCTACAACTAGGTGGCGCTATTCTTATAGACAAAATTGTTATTTACCATAAACCTGTTATTTGGCATCAGCTGGCTTTAAATCCAGGAAATCAGTTTTCCATAAATGGATGAATTCAAAGCAGCATTATGGTGATGAAGATAAAAGGTTTTTCATTCCTTATTTAATAGTTTCTAATATTTGATGCTAGAGGGTGTGTTTTAATGAATCACACCACCTTTCTCCAGGTGAAGCAAGCAGGAGTACCTGGTTTCAGGTGAGGGCTGCGGCACAGAGATGGTGGGCTCACTGTCGTGTCTCTTCAGCTCCACCTCCACCGTGATGGTCTGCTGGTCCTCCTCGCGCACACGCAGCTCCTCCTGGGTCCTGAGCGCACGAAGGGAAACGCAGGAAATGAAACACTAACAACAAACAGACACATCTTAGCAGCAGAACAAGGAGCTCCCTCGTAAACACACAAGCCTCCCATTTTCACAAGCTCTCCAGCCACCACACCCAGACATGTTTATAGCTGTGAAAACTCACAGCTCCAAAGGGCTGAAAGTGTAGAACTCACCTTCCATCATGGCTCAGGGACTGGGTGTGCCTCCTGCAGACAGAGAAAACACTGTAAGGGGAAGATTTAAGTCATAACTAAAGCAGCTAACTGAAATCTGTCAAAGCACATTTTTTATTAAAAAAATAATATGGCGTTATGTGATCTTTAAGGGTTTTTCAGCATTAAAGACAAAGTTATGCAACAACATGTCAATCAGATTAGAGTCCAGACATTGTACTGAGTACAGAAGACTGGTAAGTGTTACTGTGTGCTAATTTGGACCTGTAGCGTGGATGTTCTGCTGTGTCGGACGGAGATCTTTCAGGGATGGACAAAGATGTTGTGGATGAAAGCGTGGTGGCGATAGACGCTGTGGTGGCCTCCTCAAACGATGGCGGAGTGCACGGAAGAAGATCCTGTCGACCTGGGGGGGAAGGACAGAGATCACTGTTTGTTTGGCATCTCTTGATCCACTGTGTTAAAAAACAAAATGAAACTTCTGTTCTCCAAATCACAGCTACAGACCAGTGTTTGCTAATAACAGCAGAAAATACTGAACTTTTTTGTTCATGTTTTAGTCAAACACGTCCAGACCTGACAAGACGTTCATCAAAAACTCTACAATCCACATCTGCAGGATTCATGTTGGAGTCACCTTTACATATGAAGCATTCATATTCAATGTTGTGTCATTTCATAGTTAAAAAGAATGAACTCAAAGTTCAGTTCACATCGATGAAAATGAACTAACTCAGGTTCACTTTTTCAAAAATGAACTAAGTTCCTAAACCTATAAATGAACTAGTTCAAGTTCATTTTGGTAAATGAAGCCAATATATAGAAAGGAATGGGAAATGCAGGATGCAGTCAAAGTATACTGGATGTGCAGTAAAGCTTTAATTTACACAGAACCTCAGAAACATGCTGAACAGATCTGGATCCAAAATGATTTCTTATGTTCCTCATTCAGTAGCAGATAAATCCTCAGATGCTTTAAAGAAATGTGTCACTTTCAACTTCAGATGTGGTTGACGTACATGTTTGTTAAATCCCGGTGGGCACAGTTTGCACAAAAATGTGAGTTTCTCAATCTTCTTTTGTTAGTTCATCAAACTGTGCTAAGCGCTCTGCTAAACTGGCATCAGACTGACATCAGTCCTAGCAGTAGACATGCTGGCTGTCAGGCTGTTTGCTGTAATAAGTACCATAAAACCTGACGTTATCCAATGAAAAGTGTCGTTATTGTTGCGGCTAACGCCCCTTTGTTTACGTCAGCTGTTTGAGCGTGAGCCAATCAGTCGATCAAAAGAAGGCGAGACAAACTTCCTAGTTTGAGCAGGAGGATCGCAGCATGGAATAAAAAGCCTGCTGTTCTACTCGGGCAGTGGAAGGAGCTGTGCAAAGTTTGTATTGAGGAAGCGAAGGACTGAACAGACAGCCGGTAAGCTTGCGTTTAATCCTGTCGTGAATAGAATGTATGTGCTACGCTGATGAGGCATTGAGACGTGCGGGAAATGTTTGTTTGTAGTGTTGTTAAGCTTATATATACTCACACGGTGCGTCGTGAAAATGTTGGCTTGTAAGGCTTCTTGAAGCTTGCTTTATTTAGTCGGAAAAATGCTGGTGTAACTTGTTTTTCAGTCATTTGTTTGACGTTGTGGTTGAAACGGTCCAACTTAATGTGTTTGTGACACTGTTGCACGGGTTAATTTGTGCATCTTTCTTCTGCGTGTGATTAAAATGGACTTTGAGTATTCCACAGTTAAACTGAAACTTCATAGACTGCGTTATGCATATTTAAAACGTGCTAAAAATCACTCTCTGGTTATTTACTATTGCTATTTAGGAATTCATGTAATCTATGGGGTTAAATAACCTGCACAAATCCACTTCCGTTGTTAAAATGCTTTAATATTTTTTTGATGCATTTTTTATGTTAATTAAAAACTAAATGGTCTTAACTTAAAGTTAAAAACAGTACAAAACATATTTAATGATAAATTTCTCAGAACTGACTATTACAATGTGCAAAATGGTAAATGCTTTGTTCGGTTTCGTTTCTTTTTAAGGTTTTTCACCTGTTTAATTAATGATTATCTGTAAACGACACAAGAAGAAAAATAAAAAAGGAAAAGATGAAACAGTTTGGTTATTGAGTGGAACCCAGTTTAATGTTCAGCTTGATACAAGCCTTCAAGTGTGGGAATAGCACAGGAAAGATTTAATCCCTGGACAGTTATCAATTAACCCCAAAGTGAGCTGTGTGTCGCTCACTATTCTTAGAGTGAACGTCACTCTCGTTCACGTTGATTACTTTAAAACCGATCCGTTCGCCTTTCACTAAAAATATGACCGTGTTCAGTGAACGCCGTTCATGGAACCCATTCATGCACAACACTGTCCCTATTAACTGCATGATTTAGCAGGGTTCCTACAGCATAAGGCAAGTTAAATTCAA
>NW_015150988.1:425108-426439 GCF_000732505.1 Cyprinodon variegatus | reverse complement strand
GTGTTTTAATTTCTCTGAATAACAGAGGATCTTTACTTTATATTGAAGGAGGGCGTCTCTTTAATAAGTTGCCCAAAAAAGCTTGATCTTTGTTCTTTTGTTCATTTATTTAAATGCATGTTATTATAATGTATGATAAACTGGTTTAATCATTTAAATTCAGCCAAGAGTTTTTTTTTTTTTCGGTGAAGTTATTTTTGGAGTACATATGTTTTTTGGAGTAGTTTAAGAAGTAAACTGATATACACGCCCATCTCTTCAGGAATAAGCCCTCTGGAGTACGATACTCACCTTCATCCTCCAACGTCGGGAAGCTGCGTGCTCCTCTCAGGTCGTAGATGTTCTCGTCTCTCTCAGAGGCCAGCTGGCTGGCGGACCAGGCAGCGCCGGGCCCGCTGCCTTTAGGCACCGTCAACGAGACGCGGCCCTTCTTGGATGGAGAGGACTTCAGAGCTAAGTTGCAATGCACACAGAAACACAATAAAGAGTTCAATCCTAGAGATCTGGGAGCAGGCAGCACGCTCTGATGAAAAGGCCATAAAACAGTTAAAAGTTTTCACATTAAAACACAAATGTGATTAGAGTTCACACTTCTGATAAAAAAACACCCTCCCTGTGATGTGAGATCAAATCTAAAAAGGAATGAAACACCAAGCAGAAGAGAGATCAAAGGGAAACATTTCCCCTCCTGCAACATTAGGCAGCAGCTCTGAAAGGTGCTTTTAGCTGCATCTGATCTTCCTATCAGGCTCGGCTCTAAAACAGAGCAAAGTGTCTGACATCCTCTTCCCACACGGCTCCAGCTGACTATGTAAGGCAGTGTCTGGGTGTTAAAGCCAACTCACATGAGCTCTTCTTGAACACTGTGCTGCTCATGAACTTGAAGAACCTGTCGGCATAGAAACCTGGTCGGTGGACCGATACGGTGTCCTAAAGACGGAGACAGAGAGATTTATTTAGAAGACAAACGGTGCATGAATAAAATGATCAAGCAGGATTAACCGTCCGTTTCTCCTTTTTCCGTTTCCCATTTAAAGCCGCTTTCCTGAGAAGCGCTTCCAAATGTGGGCCAGACGCCGTCAGACGAGGCAACAGACACCCTGCTTCATTATTTATGTATGGGCCCAGTGGGATAACACTGCCAGCAGACTGACAGATGACACTTGGTGTTTAGTTTAGAACAACCTTTACAATTGCAAGAGATATTTTTTACTTTTGTTCAGCTAAAAAGATGACTTATATTTAAAGGAAAACGCCGTTTTTTTTGCATTTGGCCCTTGATTTTACGTTATTACATCATGTTCTACTCACCCATATGAGTTTTGTGTCAT
>NW_015150988.1:421888-424242 GCF_000732505.1 Cyprinodon variegatus | reverse complement strand
CCTTTAAGAAATATCAACCACAGGAGATTTGTCATTTTAAAACAACCATTGTCCCATTTCAAAGTTTATGTTTTAAAATCAAGGTAAAAAACTTTTGGAAAGTTATGTTTCAAACCAAAGAGTTTAACTTTCATTCTGAAGAACATTTAAAAAAATAAATATTTCTGAAATAATCAGCAGATTTAGAGTTAATTTATTTAGTAAATAGAAAAAATGTGAATTAATCTTGGAATCTCAAACATTACACGACTTTTTTTAAAGGAAAGAAAAAATACATTTTTTAACACATATCTACCACAGATTGCTGATATTTTTGGAAATCATGTTGAAAAAAGTTTTTTAAAATTGAATGAAATGCAATTACAGAGTGGAGAAAATTCTAAAACTTCCTATTTTTTGTTCTTTTTTCTATTATTTAAAAAAATGAGCCAAAAAAAAAAGAGCCTTTGTTGAATTTCTAAAGAGCCACTTGCGGCTCCGGAGTCATAAGTTGCAGACCCCTGGTTTAGAGTAACAGAGGGGGACTTAAGTACCCCATTTATACTACCTTTGAAAAACCGATCCATGCCGAGAAGGGTCCAAGCTTAGATCAGTTAAGCAGGCCGAGCTTGGTTCTGACGACAGTTTACACATCACGCTATCTCGGTTCCTCGCCTCCTAGTGACGATCTGCGGTATTACTGCCAGTATTGAAGGAGGAAAGCAAGCATTTGGTGGCGGTAATGCACCAAAAGTTGTTTTCCAACCGCCATAAAACACAAGAAGATGAAGACGAAGAAGTAGGGACGCAAGCAAATCAAAATGGCGGCGCTGGTCACATTCAGAAAGTTATGCTTGATTATTATTCCTGTACTTCGGTGTTTGTGGAGGGTCAGGCGAAGACGGCAACCTTTCGTGGATTTACTTGAGAAAGTCGGCTTTCGATTGTTTGTTTATAGTGGTTCTTCTGTTTTGTGTTGGTTGGCAAGCAACTTCTGGAGGGGCAATACCGCCAACTACTGGAATGGAGTGTAAATCGGGATGTGCAGCCAGACGGGAGATAACGCGTTCTGCTCATGCGCTATCAGAGAGTTATCAGAGAACCGAGCCGAGCCCACCTCTGGAACTGGTCTGCAGTTAGCTCGGTTCGGTTGTGTCTAGCTCGGTTCAGTTCAGTTTGCTTTCCATTTACACATGATAAGTTATCTCAGTTACTGAGCTCGGACCGGTCTCAGCACGGTTTTTCAAGGGTTGTGTAAATGGGTTAAAGGAGACCAAAGAAGTGAGGTGAGAGAGTTTTACTGTTTAAATGTAACATCTTCTCACACATTTATAAGCTGTGTAACATGAAGGAAGTACCAGAGTCCTCATCATGGTGATGCAGAGCCTGATTCTAGCTCAAACCTCAGGGGAAGGGAAGGAGCTTCAGCTTCTTCCCTCTTCTCTTAAACTCACCCCATCGTGAACCAAAGCCTTCCACGTGTGCTCCAGTTTCTTGATTAGCCTGCAGAAACAAAGAGGAGCAGAGTTTAAATGATGCTGAGCAGGTCTGATATGAGACGCACATAAGAGCCTGTAGCTGTAAATGTGTGGACTGAACGGATGGAGTCTGGAAACGTGCAGGAACAGCAGGAAGGCAACAGTTTATCATTCAATATTTGATATCAAGGAAGATCACCTGTAGGATTGTAAGATATCGATGATTCCAATGTAGAGAAGAAGCCGTTCCCCTTTTCCATTCACAGCTGGAATGCCACCCATCCTGGAATCAGACAGGAAATGAAATGGAAAAGAAAAATCTGTCATGAAATGCAGGAAAACAGATGTTAGTGAGTCATGCACATGCTGAAGACTTAGAAAGGAGTGGGAAGGTTTGTTGGTTGACAAAGAAATAACAATAAAAAAAAAAGATTTATTACAATAATTCCTGCTGGTTAATGTTATTCCTGAACTGGGATTAGGGATCTAGCTGGTTTGTTAACATGACTGGAACTGAGTTTAGTAAGACTGATGCTATCGTCTCCTCCTTCAAATATTTTAAACTTTTGCATTGGCCTGCTGCAAATAACCATTATTTACCAAATTGTTTAAGCTGTCGATTATTTTTTAGATTAATAACCGGAAAGCCAAAGATATCTTAAAGAATATATTTTATGATGTGAAACTAAAACGTTTCCACTTGTTGAGTTCTGAATATAGCATATAGATAGATGAAACCTTTTTTTTTCCTAAATGCAAAATATTTAGATTTTTTTTTACAAATTTGGTTTAATTTCTGCTCTAACTGGGTCGCTCTGTCAACTAAATCCATGTTTAAGAGTCTCTACACTCCAGTTAATGATTAATCGATTGCTAAATTATATATTATATAGATTT
>NW_015150988.1:415701-420044 GCF_000732505.1 Cyprinodon variegatus | reverse complement strand
ATAGCTTTTTTTTTTTAATTCATCCATCAAAAGAGTCTTTGTTGTTCATTAGTAAAACTTTGGTTTAATTATAGCAAAACACTCACAGAGGCATTTCTTTCAGGACTCAAATTCTTCTATCCACTATGTAGAATGGGCGGGATGGTAAGAACGGTAAAAGGTTTCTTCATAAAAACCACCGCCAGTTGCCATGCCAACTGGTTATTACAAGTAGAGTTTAATAAACTGTAGAGTGAGAATGAGATTGAAACAAAGCCTCCAGGAAGATTGCTGAAATTCATTGGATCATGAAGACTTTACAATTCCAGGAGAATTTAAAGGAAAATCTGATTGATTCACCCAGTAAACAAAAAAAAAAAACCTGTTGTCATCAATTTAGTCAGTTACATAATTGACCACATCAATGAACAAAGAAGTTATCAAATGTCTTCCATGTTCCTCTCAGCCCATAAACAAAAAACATGAGATCTAGGATCTAAGCATGTGAAATGGACCAGAAACTGTGTCGACAACAGGGGTTCCTATAACTGTGCTACTATTACAACTATTTATCAACATTTATTTCAAATGAAAGAAAATTAAAAGGTGAATTTTTTTTAAAGAATGTTAGACTGAGTTTGATTTTCATTAATGAAAGATGATTTTAAAGCAGTAATGATAAAATGTTAACCAAGTTTGGAGGCCTAAAAGACAGCAAGTAAATGTTGGTCTGAGATGGTGATTTATAAGACAGGAGCAGGGACACGAACCCAGCAGACACTTTATTAAAGTCCTGCTCATAAAAGGCTCTAATTTATAGAGCAGGATCAGGGCAATGCCAACGCCTGTCGTAAATAAAGCCTTGATCTCTGTCCTGGTATTGATTAGGAACCTCCTTTTCACTACTGTCTATTTTATGGTATCTTATCCCTGATTAGCACGTATTGGTGTGGCTCTCTGTAGACAAAACAACGGCCTTCCTCACCAGACAGTCTCTCTGTAGAGTTTTAACCATGGCGTTGTAGGTGTCCTGGTCCAGCATCAGTCCATCTGGCATGTCCTGCATGAAGTCCAGGTCTTTGAACGTGGGTCTGGCCTTCTCCCTCTCCTTTTTGGACGCTCGTCTTTTGTAGGTGGAACCCTTCAGGTCATATTTGAGGTGCATGCGGACCACGCGGGGCAGGACGTTGTTCATGACAACGACACGGATGTTCTTCCCGCCCGATTGGACGCAGTAGAGCCCGAAAAACTTGGGCAGCAGCGTACGAGGGTTCTGATTCAAGTTCTGAAAAAGGACAATCAAACAATGGTTTAAACTTAGTTTTAGAGAGAAAGTAACAAGAATGGATTTGCCACTAGAAACCAGAAGCACACAAATAAAAAAAAACCAGTTTGCTTTAATACATTGTCTATTTGGAGCCATTAGAGCTAAAGGTGTAAAGTTCCTGGAAGAAAAGTTGACATGTTGCTTAAATATTTCATCATTAAAGTAGGTAAGTAAGTAAGTAAGTAAGTAAGTAAGTAAGTAAGGAAGGAAGGAAGGAAGGAAGGAAGGAAGGAAGGAACGAAGGAAGGAAGGAACGAAGAAAGAAAGGATTCAATTCATTAAAAAAGGAAGGAATCAACAAAAAAAGGAAGGATGGAATTAAGGAAGGAAGGAAGAGAGGAAGGAATCATGGGATGAATCAAGGAAGGAAGGAAGGAAGGAAGGAAGGAAGGAAGGAATGAAGGAAGAAGGAACGAAGGAAGGAAGGAAGGATTTAATTAATTAGAAAAGGAAGGAACCAACAAACAAAGTAAGGATGGAATTAAGGAAGGAAGGAAGAGAGGAAGGAATCATGGGATGAATCAAGGAAGGAAGGAAGGAAGGAAGACAGGAAGGAAGGAAGGAATGAAGGAAGGAACGAAAGAAGAAAGGAACGAAGGAAGGAAGGATTCAATTCATTAAAAAAGGAAGGAATCAACAAACAAAGTAAGGATGAAATTAAGGAAGGAAGGAAGAGAGGAAGGAATCATGGGATGAATCAAGGAAGGAATGAACAAAGGAAGGAAGAAAGGAATGAAGGAAGGAACGAAGGAAGGAAGGAAGGATTCAATTCATTATAAAAGGAAGGAATCAACAAATAAAATGAAGGAAGAAAGAGAGGAAGGAATCATGGGATGAATCAAGGAAGGAAGGAAGGAAGCAAGGAAGGAATGCATCAAGAGAGGAATTAAGGAAGGAAGGAATCGAGGAAGGAAGGAAGAAAGAGAGGAAGAAAGGAAGGAAGGAATCAAGAGAGGAAGGAAGGAATCAGGGAGGAAGTAATCATGGGATGAATCAAGGAAGGAAGGAATCAAGAAATGCATCAAGAGAGGAATCAAGGAAGGAATTTGAGTTTTTTGTTCCTTTTATTTCATAAATCCCCCTTTTCTTCCACCGCAGGGCTCTGGTCTCTAATCTATGCTGAATATTTCAGTAAGTCAATCCACTCAAATGAGGTTAGTTGGACCGAGTGCTCAGAGAAAAACCTGCTTTGACCTTGGGAGCTAGGCCAGGTCCGTCCCATTAGAGAAATGAGAGCTGGGAAAGGAAGCGAGAGCACTGCTCCATAAAAAAATGACAAACAGCATCTAGGAGCAGAGACGGAGAACAAAAGGAGGAGCAGAGAGAAGAAAGATTAGGAGCAGCTAAGAAGGCTCAGCGTATGACCTTCATCTGATGGTAGGAACCAGTGGGAGGAAGCAGTGAAAAACAGGGGGAAAAAGCCCTCCTCTGCCCTCAGCAACACACGACCCTTCAGTCAGTGTTAGGAGGGCGGAGTGGTGACAAGCCCACAGCAGAGACACGTGAGGAAGAGGAGAGGAAGAAGAGGGATGGAGAACTGATCCGAAAGGAAAGAACAGCCAGAAATAAAGTGAAAAAACAATAGGGATGTGCAACATACGACAGGAGAGAGAGATATGACTGCTAACTATGAGGAAGGATGAAAGGAGGTTAAATGAAAACAGCAGGGAGGCGCTTCCATCACTGTCATCTGCAGGCTGCCCAGCTCCTCAGCCAATCAGAACACACCTCCAGCTCCACCAATGACTCTGCTCCAGTTTTTCCAGTTTTTCCTGTTGTGAGTGGGTCAATCAGCTGTTTGCTCTCTCCTCAGGATGCCGTCCTTCCTGCCATGTGAGGATGATGGCCTGAGCTCTCATTAAGCCACCTCCTTACAACCTATCAGACCTGTGAAAGTGCTTCAGAGCACAACCCACGTCATGGAAACCTAACCTGCTCAGCTTTCAACACTGGTGAATCAGTTTGCTCTCTTCTAACATTAAACTTTAACATTTCAATAAAATGGAAATGAGTGTGAATAAATAATCTACAATAGATATAGAGATTTTACATACTTTAATCATAATTTATGAAAAAGGCCGTCTCATTTTCAACTGGAAAAAGTTTTATAGGTTAAATAAACATTTTATTACTTTAAGTATAAATCTGCTGTAAGCTTTATCTGCTCTTAATGTTTGCAGATCATTCTGCACATCAAATATGATTTATTTAACAATAGCAAGGCTTTAAAATCTTAGTGCTGCCCCCACTTGTTGCTGCACACTGGCCAAAACAGGTCAACTACACTTTCCTTCACTCAAAGCAGGGGTCTGCAACCTTTACAATCTAAAGAGACCTTGTCATAGTCAGTCCAGCTAATAAAAGTCATTTAGACCTGCAAATATTAAAGGACATTTTCTAAAGATAATGATAACTGATATTCAATATCTACCAAACAAAAAGGTGAATAAATACATTTTCAATTGGTGTCTGAAATTATTGGGGAAAAAAGACTGCAAAAGATAGAAATATCATCTTTGGAAATTCAACATAGTCAATGGAGAAAATGTTAACCAGCTTTTTTTAGTGCATCTAATTTTCCAAAGACTAGTTGGCTCCTCGTCATTGTTCAGCCAAAGTGATGAAGAGCCATTATAGAGTCTAAAGAGCCACGGGAACCATAGTCTAAAATACAGAGGAGCCTACAGTTGACAAACAGCAAGCAGAGCAGCGTTAACATCCAACTGCAGGTTCGCGATTCGACCAGATAGGATAAGCTTTCTTAATCTTTCTCAACTTATTGGGAGCTTCTTCTTATTTTTTTCTGAAGTCAAATAAATCTAAATCATCCCCTCTAAACAGGAATATATTTAAAGAGTTGTGGATTCAATGTAGAATGAATTTTCAAATTTGCAGGATTTGTCCAGACAGCTCAGCTCGCCAACCGGACTTTGCTTTTCCACTCAAGGTGTTGCTGCTTTCATCGTTTTCTGTTTGGTATTTTCCATGTTTTTTTTTTCCTTTACAGAAAATAATGTCAGCAAAGAAGCAAAAAAAG
>NW_015150988.1:412545-415060 GCF_000732505.1 Cyprinodon variegatus | reverse complement strand
TAACTTTTCTACTTCTACTTCTGTTATTTGCTGTTGTTTCTCAAAAAACAATGCCTAACAAAATTACAGCTTTCATTGATTTATTTCAAATTTAAAACATTGTCTAGCCTGTAAGGTGTAAAAAAAAAAAAAAAAGAACCAATTAATCGAATCGTATCGTGGTGTATTCTTGAGTATCGAAAATAATTGAATCGTTGGGTTACTGAATCGATACTGAATCGAATCTACATGATGGATGTGATTTACACCCCTAGTACATCCAAACATACTGCAATTCCTATTTTGCAAAGCTCAGCTAGAAGCACAGTCGGACTGTAGCTTCACAAATGATCTGATGCAAGTTGAGGTACTAAAACAGCACACAGGTAAATAATTCCAGCATTGGTCATTGCCTGAGGTGCCCAGTATAAGATTTAACACAAAGCCAAGGCTCCATGAAGCCAAGAGGCTTAAAGTGCTGCATGAACATTCATCGAGCTGCCTCATTAAAAAGCAGCCGTCAGACTGCCTACAGCCTGGGCTGATCTTAGGCTCTGTTAGGCTTGAGTGCAGAACAGCAGCCAGTCTCTTATGAAACAGCCTGGCCGAGGGCCTCAGTCAGAGACTCATGCAAAAACATCAGGATGGCCTGTTTACCGCGGGGATTTCCAGGATCTTGCATAAACCTCCGATCTAAACTGCTGCATCAGGAGAGGTCAGCAGTTACATGACAGCATGTGTGAGACTGATCTACTAAGAATCAGCAAACCATTGAAAAAGAGCAGCCAGCCACTCAGTGAATTATATTCTCATCTTATTCAGAGCTGCTCCCACGCATCAGTCTGGACTCTGCTTACCATGTAGTATCCAGGCAGCAGCTTCTGTAAGAACTCGGCCTCCTTGTGCATAACAGTTTTGATGATGAATTCATCATCCTTGGTAAGGTAGAAGACCGAGCCACTGGCCCCGGGGTTAGACAGCTCGATCAGGGGCTCGTTACAGAGGGAGTACTGCAGGGAGACAGAAGCAGATCACATTAGAGCCTCTTTTATAAAACGCATCGTCATCATCTTAGCTCAAATCCATCTTCCATCATCAGATCTCAAATGTTTCACTTGCTAGAAATAGCATTTTCCAATCATACCTGTGAGAATTTCTACAGCTGGGAGTCTAAATCTTAACCTAAATATGCAGTGGGGTATGTGCTGTTTGGCTATAATGAATGATGAATGAAAACCAACAGAAACACCAGCTGTCTGTCAACAAAAGCTCAAAACCACTCAGAGCATCAAGTGGGAAAAGGTCAAAGTCATTAAATAAGAGTCAGCGGATGGAAGCCAAACAAAGGCCATGAGTGTGTGTCTGGTTTTTATTGTTAGGGATTGGATAATATTAATAAAAGCCTCCTGTAGCTGACCTGAAGATCCTACATTAAGTAATGAAGCTGATTATTTTATTTACACTGTAATAATATGGACAACATAATTAAACGCAGAGACTCGATCAGAGAAGTACAGTTTTTGATGCAGGATCTATAGCTGTGAGCGATCAACAGAAGAAATCCAAGAAAATAAAGATCACTTTAAACAGAATGATCAGATTATCTCCTTTACTATGGAAGTAAATCTGTCTCACTGGGATTTGAATTAAAAATGCCACTGAAATTTAAATGTTGTTTTTTTTGTACTTACTGTTTCAGTGTTAAAATATATTCAGAACACATTTTTCACCTAAAAAAAAAATTATTGTCATTATTTCTACACAGTTGAAATTTCATTTGTTATTTTCTCTTCAAGCTAAAAATTCACATTGCTATTTCAAAGTGATTACATTTTCAATACTTATTTTTCAGTGTAATTTTTGAGTGTTAAAAAAATCTGCATATAAAAAAATTCAACCTTTCAAAATTCAGCCTCTAAATTCAGTGTAAAAAGGGAGGGGTTACTTCAGGTCACAGACATTAGCAATGGATTGTGGCATCCAACACCCAGCCAATCCCGTTACGTTTTCTTAGTCACGTGACGTGACGCTTGTGGCGCTCATACGGAAGGAAAACCAGCATGACGGAGCCTGTCACACAAGCTAACGCTAACTCAACTACAGAAAAATGAAAGGAATAAACTCACCGTTGAGTTACCTGAAGTAACTCTTCCCTTTTTACACTGAATTTAGACGCCGAATATAAGACAGTGAAATAGAGCCAGTTGAATCTCAGGAAGCTGAAAATATTGAGTTTGAATTTTGAAAGGTTGAATTTTTTTATATGCAGATTTTTTTTTAACACTCAAAAATTAAACTGAAAAATAAGTATTGAAAATGTAATCACTTTAAAATAGTAATGTGAATTTTTACATTGAAGAGAAAATAAATGAAATTTCAACTGTGTAGAAATAATGACAATACATTTTTTTTTTAGGTCAAAAATGTGTTCTGAATATATTTTAACACTGAAACATTAAAGGAGGAGTTCGGTTTTTAACACTTTTAGCCCATTTTCTGTAGTGTCCAGGATGAAATCGAATGATCGACACCAAAA
>NW_015150988.1:409530-412088 GCF_000732505.1 Cyprinodon variegatus | reverse complement strand
AAAATAAAAGTTGTCTAAGTCTAAGTCCAGGTTTTATTCCTATTTGACCTATTTGACCTTGGCTCTACCTTTCTTATACCTCATCCAAAATAATCAGGTTATCCTGAGCTATTTTCTGAATTTGTGTTGCTACAGGCTTAGACTGCTAGAAGACATATGGACCCCTTTTCATCACCCCATCTCTATTCCCCTATTCTGCAGTATTTTAGTTCAATCTCTAACGTTCTGCTCTCTCTGCGTTTCCTCATAGTAGCTTCATCTGGTCTGTTCCTGTCTGGCTGTGACTCCATGCTGGAGAGAAATATCAGCTGTGCTGCTTCCATCAACACCTTTGTGTATATATATGTTGGAGATCGGCCTATTTTTCAGTGTAGTCCTGTTTCTCCAACTGTGACTGGGTGTACGTACTCTCTTTCATCCTCTGACATGGGAGCTGGCTCAGAGCTCATCTGCTTGGCTGTGTGTTTCCAGGACAGCCCATCTGTGGAGCTGGTTGACAACTGCCTTTTATATCTATGTTTCTTTTTCTATCTCTGCTTCTGTCTCCTTGAACCCCAGTCAGTCTCAGCAGATGGCCGCTCACACTGAGCCTGGTTCTGAGGGAGGTTAAAAGGGGGCTTTTCCTCTCCACTGTTGCTACAAACATGCTTAGTGTGAGGGATTGAGGAAGAGTCAAAGAGTTGATGCAATCAACAGGTTTGTCTTAGATAGAAATCTTTGAATCAATCTGACTGGATGAACTGGTGAACTGTAAAGAGCCTTGAGTTGACATCTGTTGTGAATTGTCGCTATAGAAATAAACTGAATTTAATTTAATTTCCTGGTGCCTTTAAAGTTGCCCCTGGTTTCATGCCTTAAAGCCCATCTGTTACTCATTCATCCTCATAGTTGGTTTAATGTTTTCCTGTTTTTGCTTGAAAAGAGGGTACAACAACAAACCAAAATGCAACACTGTCAAAGACTGCGTTCTGTCTCCATGAAACTATATAAAAAAAACATTAACTACCAGACAGCTCATCTAAAGAAAACCTCAGCTGCATCACTTTGCAGGTGTAAAACACTGACCTGGGGAAAAAGATGCTTTCCACCACGTAGAAATCCTGCATCAGAACATCTCTCTCTGGCTTGGAGCTCAAGTTGCCGACCGTGTAACCGATTCCCAGCTGGATGGCACCTTTCAAGGCGGATGATGTTGTCTGCAATCAGGTTTGGAAAGAGGACGACAGATGAATAAATCATTCAAAAGCAAATCAAAAAGCTGCATGTTTTCCACCATAATGTGGTGAGCTCTTGACATTTTGCAGAACCTTTTTGTAAGTTGTTTCTCCTGATGCATCCACCCCTCTGTGGCCAATCTTCTTTCCTTGACCAGGCTGGCTGGAAGATGAGGGCATCTGAGACAAAAAGAAAAGAGACAGAGCTGTATTAACACCAATATTTGCACAGAATTAAACGCCAATGAAGGAGGTGCCATTGCTTTTTTTTTTATCAAAGGTTTAAGCCCAGCTCACCTAGGTCTGTTGAATCTTAAGTATTTGTAGAATGAATCCAAGACTCAGAACGTAATTTAGAGTCAAGTCTTAGATCTTTGGGATAAGTAAAGGCCCAAGTCATACCCCTAATTATTGCAGGTTCCAGTGAGGGTAGTAATGTCCTTATTCCTCTTAAGCCTCTTTCCCACTAAAAATGCCAGTGTTAAGCGTGTTTTTCAAACTTGGGTCGACCCGCTAACAATCAGCATTTGGTTCCCTTTCCATTGGCAAAAAAAAGCTGGTCTACCCCTCACTGGCAGCTGTGTGGCCTCTGCCCCCACTCCACAGCGTGTCTGGTGACACAATCATAATGGGTCATCTTTGATGATGTCACCAGTGTGACAAAAATCAGGAAAGTAAACAATGGAGAGCAACATGTAAGGAAGCTAGAGCGTAGTCAGTGTGCTTTATTGTTTCGCTCTATTATCTGTCTGAATCCCTCTCACCAGAGCTGCTCCATGTTTATCGAATGTAAACAGTAGTTTTAGCTTGTTAGATCCGATCGACTGGAGCGGTGTGTTGACGTCCGTACGTTGCGTTCAAAGGTGTCACGTAATTTAGCGTGTCAACACGGCTCTGATGTTTTCCTACATCATGCCGATCTGAGCTGAGGCGATTTTAATGCAGGTTGCTTGCGAAGTTATTTTGCCCAAGTAAACACGCATCAGTGAGCTGTTCTCACTGCCACTAAAAGCAAATTGTTCCAGGGTTCCAGTGGAAAAGGAGTATTAGCATGGGAATGGACAGGACGAGGGGTTGGAGGTATAAATGTAGCCTCTCAGAGCGAGGGATCTCAGATGTTTACTTGCTAATGAATTCCTGTAGACAATTTCCCAGAAGACGTGGATGACAGGGATTCTATGGAGTGACTGGCAGTTTTTTTTTACTTTTGAAAGCCAGCATCCCTGCGTTCAGCAGATTCTCTCAAACAACATAGGTAAGGTGAGACGTGGTTCTAGAGCTCGGACAGGAGCAGTGGGAAAGGCACTGGAGGTAGATAAATGAAGACGCTTTTTTAAAAACCAC
>NW_015150988.1:395769-408663 GCF_000732505.1 Cyprinodon variegatus | reverse complement strand
CTTAGTTTTATTTTGAAGAATTTTGAAGAATTCGATGCCTTTTAAGACTTTTTAAGGACCCGCAGGAACCCTGCTTTAGCAATATTCCCCACTTCATAACTTGTCAATATTATTTTCGTCTATCTTCCACTTTGATTAAACAAAAGATTTGTCTCCTGTTTTACGGTGTATGTTCACATAAACATACCCAAATGTCAACTATGAGTTGAGGGGGGTCCCAACACCTAGGGAATAGTACGTAGCCCTAACCATTCGAGGCTGTGTTGGTAGGGGGTGAGAGCTAGAGGCTGTAAGAAGGGCGAACATTGGGATTGGGCTTAATTCTGTCTTTGTGGTCTGGGGGTGAAATATCAGACTGTAGAAATTAAAGTTAACTAGCTTCAAACCTCGAAATCCATGCTAAATATCAACAACTTAGGCTCAGTTTCAGACTTGACTCAGATCAAACACTTTTAAATCAGAAACCCCAATTAGTTAAAAGCTGTAATTTGCCATTCAATCTATAGAGATATAAATAACTGCAGATGCAAAATTTCATCTAAATCAAACAACTGGAAGTGGGTCAGGGGCGTTATATACTGAACAACCCTCGCCTGACCTCTGAATACCTAAATCTGGCGCCGACGGATTATTTTGTCAATGTGTGACAATAGCAATGATCTATTGCCAACAGTTTCAACCATAAAAATGTTCTACTTCTTTTATTTCCCATCTCTAGTTTAGGTATCATGGAGGGACAGAAATTTGACCATTGAAATCAATCAAACCTGAAATGTGTTCATGAACTAAACAGTGAGGAAATAGGCTTTATTTAGGGGAACTGGAATACAGGAGAAATCCCATCAGTGAAAATGTTTCTAACTGCTTGACATGTCTGTTAATAGTCTATTCTGGAAACTATGGTAGAAAAAAACATAATTATGATGAATATGGAGCAACAAAAGCTGATATGAAATGTAACGGTTCAACGTTTTAGCTCACCTCTGTGATGAAGGCTTTCTTGGCAGCTGCATCTGCAGGAGAGAAAAGGTAGAGAGATGCCTGTGTTAGCTCCTCTGTGATGAGGCGGTCATTCACTCTGACAGAGTTGGACCCCACAGGGTGTAAAAGGCGACCTGACATTATGTAATAATAGTGTCAAGCACAAACAGGGGGCAACCACAGCAAATAGACATCAGCTGCAAGGACGACCAGTCCTTTAAGCCTTCTGCATTATGTGTGACTTCATGCTTTTTGTTTTTGCTTCTCTGATAGCTACTCATTAGTCATACTGAGCAATCCAAATATGTCTGACTTTCTCTATGACCCTTGATGATTGCCGTAACAACCAACCGTTTGTTTGTAAGAAGCTAAGACACCTTTTAGTTCAAGGTTAATCCTCTTGGTTTGCAGACAAACGGTAGGTGAGATAATGCATGTTGCAGCCGCGCAATCTTAACATCTGCTATGTCATGATCATCTTTACTTTAATAACAGGATGTAAGCTGTAGGGAAAGGCAATCAGAGGACTGTTTTTGCCAGGAAGCCCTGAAGCTCTGTAATTATGGACACATAACACTCAGCGTGATAATGGAGAAAAAGGGTGAGAAAGACAGGAGAGAGAAAACACAAAACGAGTGGAAAGAAACAGGGAGAAGAGATGAGAGCGGGCTTCAGACAATGACTGGATTAATCAGCCTGTTCTGTTTTCATTTTAACCACTTAGTGGGTGACATTTATAAAGAGACTGCAGCAACCACAGGCTGGCAGTTGGGGAGAACACTTATGTGATAGGGCGAGTTAAAGCACGCTTCTGCAGCAACGGCAGGCTGATACTCAAGCAGTTTGGTGTTTTGCACAAATAAAAGGCTAATTTAAACATTGCATACAGAGATATTGTTAAAACCTACTCCAACCATAAATATAAGGATCAGCAATGAATCATTTTTGGCTTAAAGTCGAGCTTTATGTGCATTTTTCTCTCTTTAGGATGACACAAAAATGAGCTCAGAGAAGCTAAAAACAAAGAGCTGGAGTTTCTAAAGTCATCCACCACTTGTTGCTGCACACTAGCGGTCAGCAGGCTGAAACAAGGGAACAGAACTCCTCCAGTTTGGTCATATTTGTACTCCTGAAAAACTCAGTAAGTTGGATAAAATTGCTGTGATGCTGCAGCAGATTAGGAAATAAATTAAAGTCCTTGATTTTTGCTTTATTTTTTGCATCGAAAGTTTAAAAAATATATAATGTTAATGTAGTAATCAATATTTTTCAAGAGCTGTGAGAATGTCTGACTTCAGTTGGTTTTATTTTGCATTTATATTTCAAATATTAACTATACTCTATGCTACTGCGGTATTCCTGTGAAGCGATGAGAATCCCAAACCATCAATTTCCTGCTTGACAGACGCTTGAATTTAAAGGAATAAGATTTGATTTTGCAGCTGACTGAACATGTTATACTAAAGGAAAAATCAATTGGAAAGAAAGAAAAAAACACAGATCAGGATGAAGCCAACCAGTTACATACATACGAATAAAAGAAGGGTTTTGTAAAATGATAAATGTCCATGTTGATAAAGTATTGTGTTCACGGGAGAATCGGAGCCAAACTAATGGAGCAAAGCTTGAATCCCTTTTGAAAATGTATTCTTCCCACAGATCCTAATTCCAACAATTATTATTGATGGGAAACATGCAGAAAAAGTTACAACTGTAACAACAAATAATTAGAAAAATAATTGGCCGTAAAAATAGATTTATGATGTTTCACTAAAGCCTTTCATTACTAAAAAATACAAAAATAACTCGGGACACACCTTAAAATCAGCTGGTGAAAAGACTCAGGGTACTTTAAGCTTGACGTTCCCTTGTCAGTGTTCAAATAATCATTAATCAGCGAACGCACAATAGCTAAGCACTAAGAGGTAGCAGCACTATGGAAGCGAATCGTTACCATATTTCAAATAGAAAAGCATTTCCAGAAATGCTTTTCTATTTTAAGAATGTGGCTGCATTGTTTGACTCATAAATGAAATTAGTAATCAATAATCCTGTTTGCATTTTCTTTTTCTTCTTTAACACTGCTCATCCTCTTACTTAATCAAAATGAAAAAGAAAAAGACATTTGAGATTTATTTTTCAAAATGTACCCCAGCAAATACATACCAAAATTCAATTTGCCAGGTATCGATACCGATACCATCTGTTTTAAATTGATGTGTGTGTGTATATGAATTCAATTCAATTCAGTTTATTTCTATAGCACCAATTCACAACACATGTCATCTCAAGGCACTTTACAGTTCAACCAGATCATCCAGTCAGATTGATTCAAAGTTTTTTATCTAAGGAAAACCAGTTGATTGCATCGACTCATTGACTCAAATACAATCCCTCACACTAAGCATGCTTGTAGCGACAGTGGAGAGGAAACACTCCCTTTTAAAAGGAAGAAACCTCCAGCAGAACCAGGCTCAGTGTGAGCGGCCATCTGCTGCTCACACTGAGCCTACTATGAGTACTATGCAGTATGAAGAACTACATACTACTTGGATGTAAAATAATTGCCATCATTGCTTTGTCAAGCTGCTGCCTACCTTTATGAAGCAGGAAAAAGACTAATACAAAGTGAATCCAGTAGAACTTTTTATTGCCTACCTGGAATGGGTGACAATAGTTGAATAAACTTTTGGCTCTCAGAATGGTATCAGTGCCCTATTTGTTGGTACTCGCCAATACCAATGCCACCATTTTAGTGCTGGATTGGGGCCCCGCCCAATACTGGTATCGGTGCAACACTACTAAAAACGAGGACTGAACTGTTTTCCCAAAAATAAAAATTGGGATTATTTCACACCAATACTGCGACCATGATTTTTTCGCTTTTTTTTTTATTTTTCTACATTAAGCAAAAGCAAGTAGATGTTTCCCTCCAGGATTCAGGACCTTGAAAGTTTGCTTGTCCAGAATCTTTACTGTAACCTTTGTGTAACACAGCGCAAAATTCTCCTTTTGCACATGTATCTAGATGCTAGCCAGAAGTCTCTCTTCCAGTCTGTGTGCATCCCACTTTATGCATAATACTGCCACCCGAAGGGCTGGAGTGAGAAATTAACTTACTTACTGTGATGTAAATTGTGCGCCTCTGCGATTTGAAAACTGGGTTTTGTTATATTGTGATTATATTGCCAATGCAATTAATTGCCCAGCACTACTAAAAATAAAAGGAATTGAAAATCCAACAGATTTAAACCTACAATTAGGTCTATTCTCTTTGCAGATACAAAAGATGGCTGGCCTCCTCGTTCTGAGTCTATCTGCAGGCCACTCGTGGATGTCCATGTGACAAAGCCAAGGCATCGCCACTGCTCAGCTCCCCCCCTCTCCCTCTATTACATATTTGCACAGAGCAGAGCAAAGCCAAGCGTGCCAATGAAGCTCCAAGCCAACTGGAGCACTACAGGAACACATGTTAAAAAAGATCAGGAGAAGGGAAAAAAAAGGAATAAATAAGGAAGGAATGTTTGCAATGCAGATGATTAAAGACAAGCCTCTGCTACGTTTTACCACTGCTTCGTGCCTGTGTGTGCATGCATGTGGCTGTTTTGTGTAATGCAGAGAGGTTTTTTTTCCCAAGGACTCTCTTTTTTTGTTTCTCCATCACTACAGATGTGAATCACAGTATTTGTTGGTATAGATTAAACCTCTTTAAGTCTGTCTTTCACCTCAAACTTGCTGGAATATTGGAAAGCTATCAGCAGATCAATACAAGATGAGCATTTGGCTGTGCATCAAGCTTTCTAAAATGTACAAGTTTTGATATATTTTACCATCCCATATATTGTTTTCCTCATCAACCTCAAAGAGTTTTGAAAACTGTTAGCTCTCTTACATTTTTTTATATTTCCTTTTTTGTCACATTTGAATGTTTTAAATAATCAAATTAAAGGGTTAAAAAAAGGTACTTTTAGTAAACCTTAAATGTAGTCTTTTTCTTTACTGTGGAGGGATTTGGCACATCTAATTGTTTAATGTCAGCACACTGCGGCCTGCCCAGTGGCACGCTTTGCAGCACTGGGGATTCAAATTTACAAGAATAAGCCATAAAATAAAATTATGAGAATAAAGTCATAATATTACGAGAATAAAAATGTATTTTATGACAACTCTTACAAGAAGCACTGTCTTCCTTAAAACAAGGAATGTCGAGCATCTTGTGAAGTTATACTTTGGCATCGGTTTGACAAATAAGGGAATATAAAGTCTTTTAGACGAAAGCATGCTGGAAGCTTTTTGTCTGAAACAGGCTGTGGTATGATGACTTCATTCTCATAAATCTTTAGCTGTATCTCACAATGTTATGACTTTATTCTTGCATAAAAAAAAAATATAGTCAGTTGCATTTTTAAAAGCGGGTCTCATAGTGAAGAAATTCCAAAATGGTGGATTGGTCTTGCAGTATGTAAATGTAAGCTGGATCTTCTTTTAAACGCTGATGTCACTACCTGATCCGTATCGGTAGAACCATCTGTACCATCAGCTCATTTGCACAACCAGATTTACATCCGGGTCGCCCTCGATTTAATTTGTAAAAAAGGCTGAAATTAAGTTTTTTCCCTCCTTAAAAATAGTAAGCCTACTAGACTATAATATACTAAAGGTTAATAAAGTATTTCCTGAGAAAATAAATGCATTAAAATCCTTTCTGTTTTATCAGTTGTCAGAAATGGGATGCGACTCAGGAGCTAACTTTTTCAGCTTTGGATTTAAATATAAATCTAGTCTTTTTGAGTTTCATTTTTACCTTTTGTTTTAACATAATTTTAAATAGTGAGTAATCTAAAGAAAGGAATATATAAAAAGAAAGATAAACATGGTTTTGCTGGATTGCTCTGAGCATGTCTGATGATGTCAAACAAGCTGCTAAACGGAGAAAAAAATAAAAAGCTTCACATTATCTCAAAAAAGTCATAAAAATATTTTAAAGATTTGTTTTAGCATGGTTTTAATACTGTGGTTCTTTTTACTTTAATTATTTGTCTTTTGATATATCTGTTTCTTTCCACTTCTCATTATGTTCACCTGGCTTGATCCTTTTTTTATTTATTTAATTATTATTATTATTTATTTATTTTATTTTTGTATTATTTATTTATTTGTTTGTATTCTGTGTGGTAGTATATATGTGGGTATATTGGGGTTTGTTCTAGCCAATTATGTTTATATGTTAAAGGTATGTTGTTATCTATATAACTATTTCTATATATTTATATTGTACCACATGTTAAAGCATAAATAAACTTTTGAAAAAAAAAAAAAAAAGATTTGTTTTGGCATTCTTCAGTGATTTAAGGATAGAAATAAGTATTTTTAGTACCATCATTTCATTATTTATGATGACCTGGATGTATATGTTATTGCGCATGCACAAATAAGCTGATAGTACGGATCATTCTTCTGGGACGGATGGGTAATAACAGCTGACCTTGTGTCTCCGTCCCATCCCTCTGTAACCGTTGCGCCTCTTTGCCACCATGTTGCTGTTTACCAACAGTTTTGGTGTTTCTGTGGCAGCGCAACCAAAAGGCTCAGCATATGAACTGCAGTGTTTCCAGTGTTGCTGTTTGCTCGTGTGGATGCGCACACTTTCTCAACCGCTCATGAAAAGTACCGTGTTAACCATTGTATAGAAGAAGCCTTAATCTGTAAATGCTTTGCAGATTTTCTAAAATGTTTTAAGCCCGGCGTGCACTGTGCAATTTTTGGGGCGATTTTCCAGTCTTGCGAGAATCTTTCGATCGCCTTGACTTTCAGCCTGATCGTGCGTCGTGAGTCGTGTAGTGTACAGGGGGTCACGAGCGGCAATCAGCCTCTCACGACCGCCACCTGATCAGGAATCGTGAGGTCGGGGCAAATCGCTCAGGGCGCATGCACAAAGAAGGATTCTCCTTTTTATTCCTCCTCTCAGATGTAAACACAGCAGCATGGTGGGGATGCAATGAGTGAAATGCAGCTCCATCTGCAGAACTGACGGGCCACAGCAGCCACGCCTGCTCAGCCACGTCCTTTTTCCAAATAGGTCGTCGCCCTTTCTTTCTAGGACCCTCAGCACAAAATTGCACAAATTACCAAGGCAGCACAGTTCACTATAGGGAGCTTAATATTCCCCTTCTATTTGTTCGGCTTCAGGATAGAGAACTACGAAGCAGCTTCATCTCACTGCGGAGCTGAGTCCGACGTGGTTTTTAGTCGCACAGTGTGAGCAGGTAGATCGCATCAGAGCGTCGGGCCGAACATAAATCGTAAACCCTGCGTTTAGCCGTACAGTGTGAGCAGCAGATGCGTGGAAAGATTGAATAACATCGCACAGTGTACGCCCAGCTTTACATCTATTCAAACGTTAATGCAGAACTAAAAAAACATGTTGACACAGAGGGGAAATAAAAACTGCTGTAACCCAGAGACATTAACTTATTACATCACAGCAAGTCAGTGAAAAGCTAAGAGGGAATATGTTTTATGAGCAGGAGTAAAAAATATTTCATTAGCCCTCAATTTCCGTCAAACAGCCCCCCTGAGTTTCAGTAAAAGGAGGCCTTTGATGGAGTACATAAGGGAAATGGAGCCTGCTACACCATGATGTGGCAGCAACCTCTAAAGTTCTTCAGGAAATGGAACAACAAACAGGAGCTTTAATATGAATAGCTGCTTGTGCAGTGTGTTGCCTAGCTGACCGGCAACGTGTTGGTTTACGACTCACAGCCCTGGGGGGAGTGGTCCATTACCAGCTGGTAATGGGAATGCCCAGCAAAGCGAGACACAGGAGACTCAGCTGCTTCATGTTCACATATAAACCCCGTCTGAGAAGAACGTAAGGAACTGAGTGATTACAGTGGATCGATGGCAAAACTATCTAAAACACACTGGAGCTGCCCATAAAATGCCTGATGACCCACAGAGCAGATCTGCTGTATTTGCTTCAGCTCATTCATTCAACTGCTCATACAAGCATTGTATAAGTGATTACTAAAACCACCAAAACCCACCTGATCACTCTAATATAAAGGAAAACTAATGCAAATAGAGAAATATTTGCTATGATAATAAAAAATTAGGTGGTATGTGAAAAGCCATCAGCTGTTCACCACAGAATAAAATGGGTAGATCAGACCGAAAACAGGCGCACACATGTAAAAGCAATTCCTGTCTAAACTTGCTCTGCAGTGTGCAGGGTTGGTTCCTGGTCACACATGAACAGCAGGAATCAAACACAGGAAAACATGCCCATATTTTTAGCTAAAATGCTAACCATACATTATTATTGTGAGGTTAAGCTGTTATGATAACCCCCCAATACTGTAAAGCAAAATCTACTCCTGCCTGACGCATGTTTTTTTTACCTACAAACTCACTATTCCTCCCTCTGGTTACCATGGCGCCCTGAATTGAGGTCAACCGGCAGTTTTATAGCTAACGCACGTGTGCCCGGATTCAACAGACAGATGCCGTCCCTGTGTCCTCGCATGATGCTGAATAGGGCATTAGCACGGCCACAGAGCGATATTAGGTGCAGCTTACCCAAACACGTGGATGCAGACAATTACTGTCGGCTCACAGCTCAAAAGTGAAAAAGAAGATGGATAAAAACATCCCAGACAGATTAGACAGACAACTTAGCATCCTGTTTTTTTGGTCACAAGTTGTCCGAATATAAGTTGTAGCCGTTCCACCTCTAAATATACGATTAGAGAGTCTGCGAATGAAAAGAGTAAATGTCTTTTCTACATATAATCGGATATCAAACTGTTCATGGCCCAACTCTTAAAAGCTAACTTACTGTTATTGGGAAATATGCAGCAAAGTATATATTTTATATCTTCACTTTTGGTTTTACACATCAATGCAAAAGCCTGTGTTACAGTGAAAATCTATGGCTGAAAATAGCTGACAAAAATCCACTGGGCTCACCTAAGCAGCATATTGCGTTATTTATCATATTTGTAAAAAATGTCTGTAACAAAGGTGGTTTTTAAGGAAAGTAGAAACTTTTTTTTAAAATTTGAATTTCTTAAATTGTTGACTTAACTTGTGACAGTTTCCAGCCTTATGTAACCCAAGCTCTGATTTATCATCTGATCAGAGTACTTTAAAGCAGCCCTGGATTTTCATTTTTCAGGGTTTGCCAAACAAAACTGGGGAGATATGAAGGTGCTGTGATGGTCCCACGGCGTCCAGGAGGACGGGCTTAGATTTTAAGCTGCTGTTTACGGCTTTATGATTAAGAGGCAGACTTTGTGATGTTTGAACGTTATCTCTACAGACACTAAGTGATGGAACTACAGCTATTGATCGAGGTTTCTCTTTCCCCGACCATAACAAGGCAACAATTCATTACTGTATAATGGCTGCTTGACATGACGTATAAAACTCAGTAATAAATGGGTCTTCTGACTTTGAAAGAGGAAGAAAATCCATCAGGGGAACAGACTGTGCAGAGAAAGGAAGCTAAAACAGGCAGTTCTCCTGATAGAGAGCAAACTCTGCAGCTGCTACTTTATCACTAACAGGGAAATGTTTTTAAGGGGCTCTCACTCGTGTATCCAGGATGCTAAAGAGACTCAGACCTGCAGCAGCTCCTTTGTTAGATTCTGTCCGTTCTTCACCTCACTGTGGCTGCTGCGGAGATAAGCAGAGGGAAGCTGATCCTGAATCAATGCCACTGGGCTCTTCTACCCTTGATCTTTACATCTAGGCAGCCAGCAGGGTGTTTTTCCATGAGCAGACAGGTTGCTTCTTATCGTCTCTCTTTGGCCTCAGCCCAGAATGAGTAAGATGTTCCAACGGACAGGGCATCTTTAATATTTGACATCAGTTTTATCAACCATCTCCATGTCATGATTAACGTGTTTGCTCAGTAAAACACGTCGGTGAACGGATGACTGAAAAAGAAATAAAATATTACACTATTTTATGTATATTTGTGATCATAGGTCTATAAATATATGCAGACTAAAAGTCTCATTTAAAGATCCAAGTTTGCTAATGTGATTTTTTTCCTATCTAGGGCTCCTCTTAATTGAGTTTTTGGATGGATTTAGTAACTTCTTAAAGCTGAGCTTTAAGGGCTTATTGCAATTACTGCTCACCAGCAGGATAACATCCTTGCAGCTTGGTGAATTAATCTAAGAAACATAATATTGTAGCTAAAAATTATTTCATGTCTTCCTTATGAAATTTCCACCTCTAATCGAGCACACATACTTTCCATAAGTATGAATAAGTCTAGATTTCTACATTTTTCCAGGAGGATACCCCCGGACCCCCCCTACACCGTGCAAAGCCTAAAGATGTGATACACTGAGGCCTATGAAATATTCTTAACTAAAAGCCTGCTTAAAGCTTTATATTCTGACTATTTGCTTGATTTACCAAACTAGTCTGAAGGGAGAACACTTTGATCTACTATTAGCAGAGCATTTTCTGTATGTTGATGAAAACAATAAACACATCAAGAGGAAGATTTTGGAGAGTAATGCTTAATCTTTGCCAAGACGTCCTTTAAGACAACAGGAAAATGGATGGAGGAAGATTAATAAGAAGCGTCCTGATTATAACTGGCTCAGAAACTAACTGGTCCCTTAGAGACGCTCAGACTAAGGAACACTGCGGAAAGAAGAAAATGTTGACAAGATACTTTGAAAGGCCTTTAAGAAATACTAGAGGAAGTGTATTTTTCATGCAAGCATTAAAGAGTTTTTATGATTTATTGGTGATCCTCGGATTAGGTTTTATACCACATCCTCTAAGCTTTCTTCCCTTTCACGGCGGCCGTAGGTTAATAGTCAATAAATCAGCTCATCTGTTGCTAAGGTCAAGACAGAAATATCTGAAAAACATATTTGAGGGATTGCCATAAAACTTAGACATTCCTGTTTCTCGTGGGAAAATGCTACGCAGACCCATGTGGGACAATAAAAGAAACCGATCACCACAGCAGGGAAGTGTTATGTCTGTTTTTTTATTGGATTTAACCTTTGGGATCTAAGCTTATAGGATGCAGGTTTGACCAAACTGCAGAACTGAAGCAAACAGAAACAAGATGTTTAGGAGGTAAAATGTTTGTTCACCGCAATTATTTCCATCCGTGGGATTTTGTTTAGGTCCAGACTTGCACTACATACTTTGCTCTGGTGGCTCTACACAAAAACAGGAGCTGGATTGTTTTTTTAGAGGAGGTAAAATATAAAACCAGGGGTTGACATTAAGGATTTTTACCACTTGCCCTTTGGGCAAGTGACTTTCACATTTAATTTGCCCAGAAACAATTTTTACTTGCCCAGTATAATGTTTGATAAATATAGTTCCTAATATTCATTTTTTGTATATATATCAATTGAAACATGTTTGTTTTTTAAATGTTTTTTGTAATTCAGTATTTCAACAATTTAACATGTTTAGCTCTATAACATTTAAATGCACCTCTCCAATCTCTAAGAGAAAAAAAAAAATAATGAACATTTTTTAATGTTTGACCTGCATCACTGTACAGAAGACTGCCATATGATAGCGCTTTCTAGCTTGTTGGTCGTTTTGGTAACTACATCAAAATTGCCGCTAGGTGGACAAAAATCACGCCATCTGGCAGAAAATCATCCGGCTTTTTCAAATCATGCGAGAATGTGTACAAAACAACAAAAATGGCGCCGGCAACGCTTCTGGGTCGTTTTCAGCGAATGTCTGTGATTTTAAAGTAATTTTGAGTGATTGCCGGCGGGCAAATGCAATGAAATTTGTATTCTCCCAACAATAAAAACTACTTGCCTCGGGTGATTGGGGCAAGTAAAACCATCCAAAATCAGTCATTATGACCTCATCATCTCTCCTTACAGTCTTATCTTAGACTAAAAGGCCGTCTGTCATATATTGCAACTGGTTTCTTTGGGATAAGATTTTTTAATTAATTCCTCAAAACATTATAAAAAACATGTTTAACTCTTTTCACTCTGCAGCTACAATTTTGAACCTGTGATTTAAAGTAAATGAATAAAACCACCACAGGTGCCAAATAGCTGACTACACTTTACCGACTCGTTTCAAAATCAAATTAAGTGGCTAAAATGACTGTGATGGTTATTCAATAGCAGCTAATGACTCTAAATGAAAAAATCCCTGGTTGTAAAAGATCTGTGATGACTACATATAAATTCACAGTGAGGTACAAGCTTAGAGACCAGGTGGGAACCAAAGTGTAATTTTTAACAGCTCACTGGTCTTTGAAATGGAAATTTAAGCTGAATGAGACCAGAGCGAGCTGAACCTGGCGTATCCACGCCGGCTGATCGTATCCAGAGATTATACCGGCTTGCACACCTTTTGGCACAACCTGCTCAATGTCATTCCAAAAAAGTAAAAAAAAAAACCTAAAAAAAACAATCCACTGGACTTTGTTTTCCTAGTTTGAAGACGTTTCGCATCATAGCCAGGAAGCATTTTAAATTCAAAATGTCTGGATTAGCTTTGAATTCCAAGCTTTAAAGAATAGCCCAACAAAGCCTTGTTATGGTTTAGAAAACATGCAAATTGAACCAGAAGAACAGGTACACCCTTTAGAAATTTGGGATTTGCTGAGGTGTTTGTTAGCCTGCAATACATGATACTGGTCTATGAATTGGGTAACAGCAAAGAAAGCCTACGATAATGCTACGTTCAGACCGGACGCAGCAAAAGCAGTAAAATCGCGTCTGCTGCTTCCTTTTTGCTGCTTGTACCAGTTAGTTCTGACGCGCGGCTGAAGCAGCTTTGCTGCTCTGGCTGCGCGGTGCAAAAGAGGCTCTGACGCGCGTTGGGCGGAGCTAGTCTATCCTTTCTCTGCCTTGCAGCTATATTTGCTGTGATCAGTGGGAATAAAGTAGT
>NW_015150988.1:392781-393907 GCF_000732505.1 Cyprinodon variegatus | reverse complement strand
GTTCCATAAAGGCCAGATTAGTGGGGTGCATGACTAGTAGCTGTAAAGCAAACACGTTCTCCCATCCTCCGATTGGTATGGGCTTTCCCGGGTGCCTCAAGTCACACACACGTCCCTGTCTTGGTAGATTTACAGATGCTTTATGATGTGTGGAGAATCAGAGAAAGGGGATCTACTTTGTGTACGTCTGTAATCGCAAGAAAATTAAGATCTTGTGTAGATTGAATGTCTGTAAAGCTAAATACTTCTGACATGCAGCTTTACAGATGTGCAGCAGTGTGTTGTGTGAAAGTGATGCCAGATCTCCCTAGAAGAATTTAGATACAGTAACAAATAAAAAAAATAGGTACTTGCAGGGATCTGTTTTGAAGCCCCCACTAGAATAAGCTGAATGCATCCAAAATACCAAATTGCAAACATCCAGGCTTTTAGCGTACATTGTACCCCCGTTACTGAAAATATTGGAAATTGTAGGCTCTGTTTTTGGGATCTATGGCTTTGGTAGGCCATAATTTTCCCCAGAATATGGTGGAATATCTAATGTATCTACGGGAACAAACACTTTGCTCTGTTTGCAAGAAGGGAAGCTTGAAACTTACTAAATCAGTAGCAACTGTCAAACAGCTGCCATGAATTTTTCATGTTTCTTCAAGATGATTGGAGTCTTTATTTCCATAAGATTGATAAATGGATGTTGTTTGTGGATAACAGTGAGCTTATTTTGCCCTTTTTGCAGCTGGTATAACTACCCTTCCGTGCCACACACCTTCTCCTGTAACAAATCAGCTGACATAACATTTTGTGAGATACAGGAAAATATGAAAATCAAGTTTCAGATTAGTTTCAGTGTCAGCTGTATTCTTAACAGAGAAATAAAAGCAATCCTGGCTGCAGTTTCTCCTCTGTTGGTTTGCAGATGATGTTGTAGTATTTGTAGACAGTTTTTCAGGTTGTCATTGTTGTTCAAGTTGTTGCAACTGTAATGATCAAGTTTCACTTTTAGCAGCAAGTTTAAATTGAATGAACCCATGAAACATAATATTGTAACTCCGTAAAAATTCAAAAAATATCCATTGGACTTGGTTTTCAAGATTTGAAGACGTTTCGCCACCTCTCCAGGAAGCTT
>NW_015150988.1:388453-390228 GCF_000732505.1 Cyprinodon variegatus | reverse complement strand
AAAAGGGTCCCAGCGTTCTTGCGCACCTCGCTCTTCTAGCGGGTTAAACTTCACGAGATGTTTTCCGCAATTTCGGTCATAAAAACAAAACAAGCCGGACTCCTGTCTGCGGCACTGTTTGCGGTCAGCTACAATCTGGGAGAGGAGTAGCGGAGCGTCTGTGGAGGGGGCGGGATGTCTGGAGCCGAGGTATTGCATTGCACTCATTGCACTGATTTTGTGCAGTATTTTTTGATGCAAAGCCTTTCAGAATCTATAACGCAGGGGGATTATTATTAGAATGAGGTTTTAATAGGAATAGGTGGAGTACGACTTTTCTACGTCTGTTATTTGCTGTTGTTTCTAAACAAAAATGCATAAAGATATTACAGCTTTCATTGATTTATTTCAAATTTGAAACATTGTCTAGTATGTAAGGTGTAAAAAAAAGAAAAGAAAAAAGAACCAATTAATCAAATCATAGTGTATTCTTGAGTATCGAAAATAATCAAATCGTTGGGTCAGGAAATCGATACTGAATTGAATCGCCATGATGGGTGTGATTTACACCCCTAGTGTAGACTCAATTAAATATTCCTAACTAAAAGCCTGCAAACATCCCTTAATACTTCCAGACAAACAGCCTGCTATTCTGAGCAAAATCCCACACATACACATCAGACATCACATATAATCATGGAATTCCACTATTTTGCCCATTTCTGAGGTCACGGGTCAGAACTTAGCTTGATCCTTAAAATACAGCTGTCAGCCAAGAGACAGAGCCTTTTTTGGACATAGGAGATGAGAGAAGAGGAGTAAGGGAGGCTTGATCAGCCTCAGCTCCTTGTTCCTGCTGAGAGCAGCACCTTGTCCAGTCAGGATGACTCAGTAAGGTAATCTGCTCCAACTATAGAAGGAGCACAGTTGCACAACAATATGATACGTCGGTACCGTTTGTCCCACACAAACGGAGCAGATCCATACTGATGGCGGATCGCCAAGGGCTTTTATTTGCACACCTCCTAACCTTAAAGCCAACAGAAGCGACACTGATGAGCAGATTATTAACAGCTTCCCACAGTGGCTGCCTTCGTCTGTAGTAACAGGGAGACTGGCTCCTTTTTCTGGCCGCGTCTAAACACTGATTTCACTCTTTAGTTCTTACTATAATTATACACTAAAATAATGAAGATCATCTACACTCTGAGCTATTTTCTGGTTTATATTAGTTAAGTTCTGCACACTACATTGTTTTGAGGTGTTCATAATTGCATTTGGAAAAGACTTCATCTGTAAACATTTTTATTTTCAAGGTTGCGTTTTCACAATCGGCATTCCAATAACATATTTGGGCTCCTGCTGATGTCAGACTTACAGAGAGTGTTTGGGATGCTGTAGAGGAGCAAAGGAAATGTGCTCTAATGGCATGACGATCGCACGTTTTCCTGTAATTAGGGTTGGTTGCTTAGCAAGATGCACTCCATGAATTTAATACTCCACCACTTGAAATATAGCTGCCCTCTATCTGCCTGCGTGCAGAAAGTGTGGCTTAAGAGGGAAAATCTGTTCAGCAGCTGCTGGAGGTCAAGATGAATGCTCACAGATAAACCCAGAGCAGCAGCCTCAGACCTCAGCAAAATACAAAATAACCAGACCATTAACTCAATTCCTGGCTGCTGATTCGGTGCAAAGCTGTAGCTCTGGCCACAAACAGACCCGACTGCAAGAAAAGCAATAATTAAACATACTGAGATCATTTAGCAGCAGGCACACTACAATACAGAAGCACAGCA
>NW_015150988.1:383881-387939 GCF_000732505.1 Cyprinodon variegatus | reverse complement strand
ATGAAGAGAGCACATCCAGTTAGTCACCGTCAGAGAAACAGGACCACACTGGAAAACAGGCCAATCTCCAGCATCTATACACAAGGGTGTTGATGGCAGCAGCACAGCTGACCAGGACATTAGACTAAAAGAAACTAGGAGAAGCTAATTATGACTATAAACAGTTAACTAAAAATATGATCACATAGTTTATAGGGATGCAACAATAAGGCTTTTATTTATAAGATTTATTTCTTTAAAGTATGACCTTCTTATTTATTTATTTTTTCTAAGACCACAATAAACCCAAACTCATCACTACAGACTAAGCCTCAGTTCAACAATAGCAGGTAACCAGCAATATGTACCCAATGTTTTGGTAGTTTGGCTGTTGATAAAAAGTCCTATAATTATATCAAACATGCAGTTTGATTTGATAAACAATTAATACAAATCATGGCTGCCTTTTAAAAGCACAGGGGCTAGAACCTTTACACTCAGTAAAGCAAGATGAAGACCTCTAAAACCTTTAAATAGAATTGTTTCCAACTAGAACGTTTCAAAGCAACCTGACAATCAAAGCCACTGAATATGTGATACTTTGCATCTACTACAGCCGAGGAAAGCTGAGCTTTCCTCAGAGGCTATTCAATAAATAAATGTAATCCAGAAAAATCCCTCTAGATTGTTCCCTGGGACAAGTGACCAGTAACTGTAAGAGCAACTAATAGGTTTCCCCTTCTTTTGTAAATCTACTCTTCTCTCAATCCGAGGCACCGTCAGAAGAAATAGAAGAAGATTGAACTTGCCAACTAGGCACTCACTGTTTAATGAATGAACATACTCTGTCACTGCTCAGATCATATTAAACAAACATGAACCCTGCAGCATCTTTCTCTCTATGAACAATCAACAAGCAGACCTGCAGTTCAAACTAGGGGTGTAAATCACATCCATCATGGCGATTCGATTCAGTATCGATTTCCTGTCCCAACAATTCTATTCGATTAATTGGTTCTTTTTTTATTTTTTTATTTTTTTTTTTACACCTCACAGGCTAGACAATGTTTCAAATTTGAAATATATCAATGAAAGCTGTAATATCTTTATGCATTTTTTGAGAAACATCAGCAAATAACTGAAGTAGAAAAGTTGCATCAAAAAATACTGCACAAAATCAGTGCAATGAGTGCAATGCAATACCTCGGCTCCAGACGTCCCCGCCCCCTCCACAGACGCTCCGCTGCTCCTCTCCCATATTGTAGCTGACCGCAGACAGTGCCGCAGATAGGAGGCCGGCTTGGTTTGCTTTTATGACCGAAATTCGCGAACAAACAACTCGTGAAGTTTGACCCGCTAGAAGAGCGAGGTGCGCGAGAATGCTGGGACCATTTTTCCACCTGGATCTCCGCTCTTTAAAAGCAGATAAGCAATTCTAACACAAACTTTTCCTATATAAGGTATATCTTTTTAACCCAACTTTAAAATCAACAGGTTTTGTCATTGTCTCCTTTCTATCTCCTCTTTCTTTCATCTTTTCTCTTTTTTTTTCTTTTTTCCTTTTCTTCTTCTGTTTTTCTACTCTATTTACATTGCAGTGTCCATATAAACTGTGAAACTCCCTGCATAATTATAATAAATCAATTTATATGCATGAAACAAGTGGAGCTATATGGCAATTGCCGTACCGCTACACTTGTGAAAGTAAAATCTGTTGGGCTCCTTTTGGCATCAAGACAATTATTCTTATTGCCACCTTGCCAGACAGGACACTGTAAAAAATAATATAATAAATAAAAAAATAATAAAATAAAATCAACAGGATATATATTGATGCTGTATACTAATTATCACTCTGGAAACACAGGACATAACTAAAATTTGTTTCACAGAAAAACAGAAAAACACACATTTTATTTCAGAAATACTTTTTTCAATATATATAGATATGTATATTTAGGCATACTTGCATTAATGAGGCTCTAGAGAGTATTTATTTCCCAATAACCCTCTTTGACATACTGATATAAAGTGGTCTATTCTGCAATGTATCAAAGCAACCTTGCATGGCAGAAACTGCAGCAGAAATACGGCTGCCAGAAATGTAGTCCAATGAAATACAGTTTTTGTGAAAAGCAGCCATTTAGAGCGCTTATACATCCCAACACAGGGGCCTGGTTTGTTAGATTTGTCCTGCTTAGAACATTTCCACTGACTGCCATTGCCATTACATCACTGTTAAATAAACCTTTCCATTATAAACTCACATTGCGACTGGACGCTTTGCCATTCATATCGTCCTCTCAGGATGCCTTTATGTTCAAATATTTTCATTTTCAGGGTTTTAAGTTCTGACATTAATTTCAGCAACTTAGCTGAGTTCTCTGCTTCCATGCACTTACTTTTTATCCTTTATCCTTTCTTACCTGCTTTATTTTATAATATCCTACATGTTAATAACTGATTGTACTGATTGAGTCAATGCAATCAACTGACGAATGCACAGAGAATGAACTACCGATCAAAAATAGTGTGAGGCTGTGAGGAAGCAACTCTTATGTCATTACAATAACAGTGGTTTTAGTTGTCTGTGGAAGGTTCAGGTAAAGCTTCCAGCTTCTGCGCGATTGCACTCATGCTCCAGGTGTTTCTTATGAAATAATAATAGCCTGCACGGTGGGTAAGTAACTCTCCTAATTGAAAACAGCAGGCCTTCATTTTTCCCCCCTCAAGGGAAGCTGTGTTCGCGTGACACTGCAGCCGTCTAAGAATGAAACTGAGCCAGAGCCTCAGCTAGAGGGTTTCAATGCTCCAAAGTTCCCAAAACAGACATTCATACATCCAGGTATATGGCCTTCTGGATTCTAATCCTCTTCAATATGTATCCTTTAATAAAGAAATCTAGTTTCTGCTGCTCTGCTTCTCTCTGATTCCTGTTTGCAGGACACATCCCCCTCTTGCAGGGAAAGAAATTCAGCAGAACACACCAAATGTAAAGGAGCTGCGTCATCATCTACGTCAAATATTCTGACGTCATGCACCCTGGGATACAGCCAAGCTCCTTGGAAAAATCCACCGGAAGGCAAATTGATCCTGGAACCTGCAGTCCGAGAGATGACGAGGAGCACCAATGAAGACCTTGCAGAGGGAGAAGGGGGGAAGCAGATGGATGCTGCTTTCCACAGGAGGCGTCTTTGTGCTTCCGTCAGCAGTTCAGACAGACCACGGTTAAGGAGGTGCAGAGAAAAAAGAACACATACAGGAAAGCTGGAGACAGCGGGAAATAAGAGGCTGAGGTTAGGGAATCAGTCACTGAGGAGGAGGAGCAGCGGCGAGTAAAAGAGAGGACAGCATGTAAAGGCTGAAGGTGAGGAGGTGAACTGTTGGGGGGGTCGGAGACCTTCCATAAAGCTACAAATGACAGAAGAATTTGGAAAATAAACCCTTAGGGAAGACTGGCTGTGTCCATTACTCACATATCCTTAAAGGAACATTAATGTCATCTAAACCAAAACTACTACTTCGATAGGAAGTATTTTATTTACTTATTTTATTTTCTTATTTATTTAATCAGGACAGAGCACATTAATGAACAATCTTATACTTCTGTACAGATTGTAAATTAGCCAGATTATAGCATAGTTACTAATTTCCATCTGTCGTCCTGAGGCAGGAAGACAAAACAACACAAGATCACATAATACAGACAATTACATTATGACAATTAAATTAGTGAGTGCATGACTAAGAGCTTTTAATAAACTGTTTAAGGTGCTTTTTAAAAGTTCAATAAGTGGGACATTCCCTGATGTTTGTTAGGAGGCTGTTCCAGAAGTGACCCACCCCCCCGACTGAGAGAACGGTTTGTCCAAAGGTTGTTCTTCTGTGGGGGATCTCTAGGTCTCCTCTGGAAGAGGCTCTGTTGTAAATACGTCTGCCAGGTTTAATGTAGGTAGAAAGTGGAGGTGGGGCTAATCTATTCAGAACTTTGTAAATTAAACAACTAAATAATAGAGTTTAAGGGCCAAGCTAGAGATTTTTTATTTTAAACCAAGTCTAAAGTCATAACATCATAAGAA
>NW_015150988.1:381250-383119 GCF_000732505.1 Cyprinodon variegatus | reverse complement strand
ACATAGTAACATTTATTTGATGAAATGTCTTTTATGGAGGGAAGAGGAGCAATTATGTTGTGCTGATTATCAGTATAGGTAAAAGTGTAAGACTTCATATCTTAAACTGATATTGGGAACATTAGATAATGGATAGATCAAACAATTCTTGTTTTTAGTTTTGTTTTGGGTCAATGGATGATTTGGTAACCAGGTCCACTGCTAGAGGATCAGGGGGGAAAGAAGCTGTGTCTGATCTTCTAACAATCAGTACTGGTGTCCCTCAGGGTGATGTTAATCACCTGGATTTTTCACTGTATATACCAGTGACTGCATTCAATTCTCAACATTCTCATCGGCATCTAAGTATGACTGTCCCAATAATAAAAAACCAAACCAGTGGAGAAAACAAGAGGAATTTCCTCTTGGACAGTAAAGGAATCTAATCTCGTCCATCGCAGAACCAACAGGACAAACAAACCCGCCCACATATTCTCATCTCTAAGGGGACCAATTAACCTAAACATGTTTGTTTACTGACTTCATAATGAAGCACGAGAACCTAGAGAGAAAAAAAAAATCACAGAGCAGGATTTGCAAACGCCCACACCTAAAAACCCAAGCCAGGATTTTAACCAACAACCCTCTCCTTATAGGACAACAATCTACAGGTCCTACTGGCCTGCCTGTACTATATAAATACAGATTAACCATTTAATAAGCATTGCATTGGTACACATACCTCAACATCAACATCGCGGTAAAGTGCTTCAGTATGAATTTAAATTCTTCAATCAGCAGATTCAGAATGATGTGTGGAGGTGATTCTCCAAGCTTTTGCAGAGAAATGTCCTTAAATACGGGAGTACATCACCTAAAGCTCTGGGGAGCTGAAATAACAGCAAGCATTTATGTGGTCCCCAAATGTTAATATGCATTTCCACAAATGAGAAAAAGCAGGCTGTTCACTCCTTAAATATAGCTCACAATCCTCCAAATGAAGAGTCTGCTATAGCTCCCATCCCATCCAAGATGGAGACTGCAGTTCCAGTGGCCTAAAGCCTGCATCGGATCATCAGCTGTACATAAAAGGATCGCCGACTCGCTTCCAATGGAAAAGCAGAGCCTGACCCCGTTTGGTATGGAAGAGTTCTTCACATAATGCATATTGGACACTTTTTCATCCACACAAGTAGCTACCTGCACTGCTAACTGAATGAGAAGAGCTGCTGGCTGGCTGATCACCTGACGTGACTGAAACACAAACCAAAGAGAGTAATGAGGAAAAATAAATCAAATGAAAGTGGCCATCTCCACGTTAACGCCATGCTAACAGTGCTAACCATCCCTCATCTGAAAGCAGTACCTTTGAGCCACCAACCTGTTCTGATGGCTGTATGAAAACTGATCTGCTTTTACTGATGAAAACCCACTAAAAATCACTGCTCTGTTACAGACTAAATCTGCTTTATTCAATTCAAAATACTTTTTTAATCCCAAAGGGAAATAATAACCAATACTCTTAAACTGTACTAATAATGTGATGGTTTCTTTAGATGTTGGGACCCGGCAAAACAGCTCAATGATTTGTTTTGGTCAATTTTTCAGGCTTCTGGACCCTGCAGCATAACCAAACATAGAGTTTGGTTAAAAGTCTCCTAAGGAAGCAAATTTAAAAAAGCAATTGTGTTGCTGAGTCAGGGGGAGATTTAACATGAATTCAATTCAATTCAATTTATTTCTATAGCACTAATTCACAACACAAGTCATCTCAAGTCACTTTCCAGTTCAACCAGATCATTAAGTCAGATTGATTCAAAGTTTTCTATCTAAGGAAAACCAGCTGATTGCATCGACTCATTGACTCTTCAGCAATCCCTCACACTAAGC